>NC_034603.1:1363956-1378487 GCF_900095145.1 Mus pahari | reverse complement strand
AAAAAAAAAAAAAAAAAAAAAAAAAAGGAATAACCAAATAGATTGAACCACAGAACCCTTTGTCATGTCACGTTGGTGACACACTTTGGTAGTGTTTTGAAAAATGATAAAATGGGAGGCCCATAAATATTAAAGCTGGAGGGTGGCAAATAACAGTGGGTTTCCTCCCAAGACTGCCTTGGTTCTACCTTTGAGAAACTAATGAATGTCTCTTGTGAACAGAGAACCTGGGCAGTCCTGTAGACCAACTATGGCTGCACTTTCCTGCACTCTTGTTCACCAGAAGACAGTGTCAGTAAGAGCAAGACTTCCCAGACATGTGACGTTCCTACTCTTTCGGTAGAATCGAGACAGCCCCCCAAATATAAGGTGGTGTTCCCTTGTGGGTTTACCTGCCCCACCCAACATATATAAAAGACTTTCAGTCTTTTGCCAAGGCCCAGGAAAGAGTCTGGCCTGTTTCTGGGCAATGCTTGAATAGCTTCCATTTATTTCTCTTCTTCAGACACAAAGAGCTCAAGTCCAGACAGACACCAGGGCATGCATCTCTTTCAGCCAGATGAAATCCACAAACACTCCATCTTTACAATGGAGCTTGAAACCAGTCAAGCATTTTATTTTAAAAAAAGAAAAGACTAATGGTATACAGTCTCTACATGCTACAGCTAGGTGTTCACCCCCTACCCCCTCTCATTAAACACTCATGGGAGATAAAAGCCACTACCAGGACCTGTCAGTTGGCCTAGGGGGTGTGAGAAGGGCTGAGAACCCAGGGGTCCCCAGCACCAGATGTGGGCACATGAATACAGTGGGCCACACTGTCTAGAGCCCACTGCTTCTAGAGGGATGTTAGAAGCAACCTCAGTGGCCCCAAAACGGAAACCACGTATGGCTAAGGTGACCACAGTTTATAACACTCCCTGGTATGTAAGAGAGATGCTACTAGTAATTACAGGGCACAAAGGCATTGCAGGCATAATCCAGGCACCTCCATTGCACTAGAATTGTTTATTGCTGTAGTAGGCCTGGCGGGGTACCTTTGCTCTTAAAAGCAGAGGTGAGAGGGAAGGCCACTGGCATGGCACCGGGTCTGGTCTTTTGAAGGACAGAAGCTAAGCCCTCATTCTGATGGGAGCTAAGAGGGCTTACTTGGGGGAGGAGTACAGAGACAGGGAAGAAGATGGAACCCTCACATTTGAGGGGCTTGGTACCTCAACTAGATAGCACCGGGGACCAAGCATCACTCCCAGAGCAGGGAGGTCTGGTCCAGGGGACGGTTGTTCAGCAGGTGGGGAGTGTGAGCCGTTGTCTGGTTGGGTCAGGTCAGCCCTGCTGCTAGAACCGTAGCAAGTTAGGAGCAGTTCCTCCAGGCAGAGGTGAACCCTTGGGTCTTGATACAAATGAATTTCCTACCCATTCAGTCCACACCCCTCTGACTTCAGGGAATCTTTGGTCTGTGGTAGGATATGGCTGTCTGTAGTATACAGGAAAAACCCTGAAGGAAAGTTTAGACAGCCACCGAAGGGGCCCGAGATGGCCACACTGTTCAAAGAAATGGCAAGGCTTCCCAGGGTATGGACTGTCGACACTGAAGAGCCCTGGGCTCAATAGGACAGGAGCTAAGCCATTCAGGTTCTTGTTTATCTGTGATGCTGGGGATGGAGCCTGGGGCCCACATATTTGGGTCATTGCGTTCTGGCTGCACCACACCTCCACATCACTCGTCTTAGATGGTTAGTTTCTTCTTCTCACTAAGGGCCAGAATTTGGCGATAAACACTAGACTGTCTTAAGTTCTTGGGGGATATTTGGCACCTGTTCTTTACTGAAGCACATGTGTCCCCACTTTCCACCCACTCCCCAAGTCCCCAGTGGGTTCAGAAACAGTTTATGGTCAAGAACTGTGCCATAGAAATCAACTCTATGGGGCGGTTTGTGGCAGAGGCTCAAAGAAAAAAAAACAAAAACAAAAACAACAAAAAAAACCCAACTGTGGACACCTAGCATGACTCTTGGCATTTCCTGGCAGGACATGAAGTAACTGGAGCAGAGGCCTCCCCTGGCCTCAGCCTGGGGCCATGGTATTAACATAAATGGCCAAGAGTGACTCTGGCCAGAAAATATAAGCAGTCTCCATCTAGCAATGGCTGTCTTCAAGCCTGGGTTTCCAGAGGCCAGGGTGCTACACCTACTCTCAGGCAGAAACAGTGCAGCCATGGAACCCGCGAGCAGGGTCCATCCAGGAGGGGCCATCTGTCCAGTGACCAATGTTTGGTCAGGGAATTGTGGGAGAGACACCTAAATTCAGAGACTGGGTCACTGGATTGCCAGCAAGAACTGTAACATTTCTTTGCAGGTGGCCTGTAGCTGGACAAGGTAGGATGTGACTTCACTCTCCATACCTTAACTTTCCCATTATGTACTGAAGTGGTCCCTGCCATCACATCAACAGAGCTGATGTGAATGTTAGTTGCAAGGGAGGGGCACACATTTGTGTTGGTGATCTGATCTGTGATTGGCCCAGATATTGCTACCCTGGCCTTGGAAGTAGGCAGGGATGGGGGGCAGGGGGAGTCTGGCATATGCTCCACCCTGAGAGGAGTGACCACAGTCCTGGATGTTGAAAAGG
Organism: Mus pahari; assembly: GCF_900095145.1. NCBI lineage: Eukaryota > Metazoa > Chordata > Mammalia > Rodentia > Muridae > Mus > Mus pahari. The sequence continues at coordinate 1,375,859 of NC_034603.1, read as the reverse complement.
TAAGTCCTAGGCCAGGGAAATTGGGTGAGTGACTTGGCTCTGCAGACCCACTCGCTTCCAGTTGCCCAGGGCAGTGATAAAGCACTATGGCCTATGGAGCTTGTCACTGAAACCTTCAGGCTATGCATCTGACCCAAGAAAAAGAAAGTGAACAGAGAGGGCACTGGCCACACATACAGTTCACGTCAGCACAAGGATAGGACAAAAGGCAAATTCTCTCGTTGCCCACGGGAAGGCCTGTCTGCTCTGCCTCAGCAAACCCCAGAGAGGAGGGAAGAAGGCAGATGACTTCTCCACTGGAGCTAGTAGGCAGAGCTCAGTTCTTCAGTGCAGGGTGATGCCCCCTCCCCGCTCCCCGGTCTACCCAGCATCTGCGGCATAGAAGGGACTTGTAAAATACTTGAGAAGGTTACAGAGGGCCAAATGCAAGCAGGAAAAACAAAACAGAATAGCAACAGCAACAACCAAAGGCCTGTAAAACAGCTTCAGAAAGCTGGTCAAGCGAAGGTGTCGAAACTCAAAAACCACCAACAAATAGAAAGCCATGAGGCTTCCTACACCGTGTGGGTGTGGGCATGAGGCTCTCAAGTGCTGCTCCAGAGCTGAAGACTCTCAGCCTCCCCTCTCCCTAACTGCTTTCCCCTGAGGTCCACGGCACAGACTAAGCAGGAACATCCTTCAGGGGCCTCCTACCCAGGTCCAGTGCTGGGGGATCGTGGGGGACTGCAGGCTGAACAGAGGAAGAGAGTGACAGCACCAGGTGGGCCAGAGGAAAGCAGAGAGGGCTGGGCAGGGGTGGGGTGCAGAAAGGATCCCCTTGCACAAAATCTTTGGCACTGCAAGTAAGATGCAAGCATCTTGGGAAAGGGGGTTTTGTAGTTTCCAAACCACACTAAAAATGAACACTGGGGAAGTGTAGAACCGGATAGGGCTGTCCCCTCTTCTGTAGGGACTGAGGGATTGGATGGAGCTCTGCCCTCCCAACCCTACCCCTCTTTCACAGGAAGCCCATTCAAAGGTATAAGTTGGTCTGGGCTGGGAGCTAGAAAATCTGGGTCCTGATTTTAGCTCTGCAATAACTAAGTGGACCTTTCCAGGCCTTAGCTGTCTATTGGTCAAAATAGGGAAGGGCTACCCTGGGCTTCTCCCAGGGCAAGAGCTAAAAAGTGAACTGTTCTACACAGAGCAGCAGCTGCTGCTGGGCAGGAGACCACAGGCCCTTGGCTACTGCTCTCAGTGTGGCACAGACCCAGCTGCTGGTCCTTAGCCACTGGAGGGACAGTGCCTCGGCTTCCTTTATTTCTCTTCCACACACAGGGTATCAGGCTGTAAGCTCTGTACCTGCTACTAAGGATCCAGGGTACACCCTGTCCTGCAGAAACAGCTGTGAGTCCAGGGCAGTCACTACCGTCCCTTTGCTTATAACATAAGGAAGCCCCCAGGCCACCTATGCTGATACCCAGTCAATCTCCATCTCTTCCCTCTCTGGTTGTTTTTGCAGGGCACTGGCATCAGGCAGACCTGGTCTCCAGCCTTCTCCAGCCACCGCCTAGCTAGCATGTCCTGCAGCCCTAGAACCTCATTTTTCTCATCTAGAAAATGGGTGCAATAGACAGGGGAGGGAGGCTGGTTGACAGAACATGAAGGCAGTACAAAGAGGTACATGGACCGTGTGCCTTGTGAAGGGCTGGCCCCTTCCTTAAACAAACGAGGAGACTCTTGTTCTAGGGCCTGAGGGAGGTGGGTGAGAACTGGAATTTAAAAGCCCCAGATGGACCAGAGGCTTTAGCAGTGAAGTGAAGCGTGCTCCTCACGGTCCAAGGCAGGATAACCGAGTGGATCTCTAGGGTAGCTGCATCTGCTTGGGACTTAGAAGAAGAAACCCCAGACGCTGATTCTTTTGGGACTCGGTTCTTCCTGGCACCAGGTATTCTGGGAACAATGAACCAAGTCATGACTGGGCTTCTGGTAACATGGAGAAGTTAGAGCGAGTTGTCACAGGCTGTGGGGCTGTCCCTCTATGCCACAATTGAGCACTGAGGGTGGTCTGGAAGTCTTCCAGGTGACCAGTGTCAGTTCTGGAGGTCTGTGTCACTGTCCTGCTTCTGGACAAAAAGATGTCGCCTATGAGGATGGGTTCTACTATACACAAGGATGGTAATGGCTGTGGCTTTTGAGACTTCTGGAGATGCCACAACAGGAGAATCAGACCCCAGGCTACAGGACATCTCTGCACCAAGTATTTTCCACATTTTCTGAGGGAAAGGAGCCACCACACCCCAACGGCCACCTTCCTCGAAATGATGTGGAGACTGATAAATTAAGATGAGTATTAAATACGTGGGGGAGGCCAGCAGGGACTGCTGGGTCTCCCGGCAGGGCGGGGAAGCTAGGGTTTCTTCCGGAGGTAGTTGGAAGGAATCCAGCCTTCCCAGGAAGGAGCCCCACTGAGGACCTGGCAGAACCACCAGCCACTGCTGTTCTTCTCCCGGACTTCAAACACCGTCCCTTCCTGGAAGCTGCTGGTGTCTTCGTCTCCTTCAAAGTTGGCCACAGCCACGTACAGTGAGTCCTTTGGGCCATCGGCATTGAGGAAGGAAGCCGCCTTCTCTCTGGTGTCTCCCACCTTGCCAGCGACGCGTGGCCCCAGCCCACCTTTGCCTCGTGCGTCATCTTGGCCCACTGAGGAGTTAGAGAGGAAGGGTTTGGCTTTCGGAGGGACAAGGAGGGCCCGGCCTGCGGCAGGAGTGACTCTGCTTTCTTCACGCTGTGCCCCTCTGACCTCCGGGAGGGGCCTGCACGACAGTGGTGACGAGGAGGTTTTCTTGGGGGGTGGGGGTCTCCGAGGTGGGACCACAGGTCTTTGCTGGGTTGCTTCTTGGATAGGCACAGGCGCAGGCGCAGGCACAGACGCAGGCACAGGCACATTCTTGGGCCCAGGGTCTGTGGTCTTGGCTGGCCTGGGAGGGGCTCTGCAGGGTGTCTCCTTTGGACTCAGCCCATCCTGTCTGCCAGACCTGTCCTGGCCACGGCCAGGTCCCTCCCCGGGAAGGAAGCTTCTGCTGAGGGCTGTGTCATGGCTTCCAGCAGCATGGTGGCTTTCTCCATCCAATAAGGCTTTCTCTTGAGACTTGGCAGGTCTGAGCTTGCTCCTGAGGTTGTAGATATCCACATGGTCTTCACTCTGAGCTGGCTCTGTCTTGGGGGAAGGAGTTGGTTTGGGTCTAACCTGAGGTCTAGACTTCAAGAACAGGTTCTGGGAGGTGGGGTCCGCCTTCTCCTCAGACAGCTCAGCTTTAGACCTGGGGATGGGCCGGAGGTTGGGTTTTCTCACTTCCTTGGCCAGCACCTTGTGGCCACACTCTAACCCCATGTCATTTCTCAGTGGGAACTTGCTCTTGTCAGGTTTGGGCTCTGGCTTCCTGCTGTCCCGGGCCAGCGGGGCATGCTTGGCTGGAATCATCGGCAATATCATGCCAGGTGGTTTGGGGGAGGAGCCCCGGAGCGGCTCCATCTTCTGTCTCTCCCTCTCCAGCAACTCCTCTTCAGATTTGATGATGGACTCTTTGCGTGGGGGGAGGCTGGGCTTCTCCTCCTGGGTGGGGTCTGAGATCTCCTCATATCCTGTTGACGCAGACAGGTCTGAAGATGCCTTTCTTGGGGCCTCCTTTCCTCCTTTCCAGTCTTTGGACCAGAGCATCCCAGAGTCCACAGCACCGTGTGGTGCCTCAGGCAGGGGTCTGGAGGGCCCCACGGCTTCTGGACCCGTATTGTTCTCTGTTGTAGCTGCATCCCCGAGCCGGAGCTGGGTCATCTCGTGGGGCAAGGGCGCCAGAAAGTTGGGCCTCGAGGCACTGCTGGTCTTCTTATACTTGTCAATGAAGGTCGCTGGGGCCCACCCCTCCTTATCTTCCATCTGAATGTACCACCAGCCACTTAGGCTCTTCTCAATCACCTAGAGGGGGACAGGAAAAGTGTTTAGTGCCCGGTGTTTACAGCAGCTGTGCCATATGAAAAACAGGAATCTTTAAACACAGGAAACCTTCAGGCCAATGATGCTTACACTCAGGGCAACTGAGCCTGGTGGAACAAGATGAGTTTCATCTCTTATCTGCATCTCTTCCTGGTGCCTGTACCCACTGAACTGAATGGTGGTGTTCTTGAACTGAAATTGATGATGCTATTTAAGATATGATGTCTCCTGTGTCCTTTGGGTCCAGTATCACCCAAGTGAATTATTGGAGATGAAAAGTTACATAAACTGTGCAAGACAGGCTGAAGTGTGCTCTCAAGTCCCTACCTGAAGTCCCCCAGATGTCCTTGCATCTGGATAGGGTCTTTAAAGAGGTAACTGGGTGGAAACGGGTCATGAAAGAGGCCTGAGATTTGTAAATAGAGAGCAGGAATTATGTGTGTGAGGGCATAACAAGAGGGTAGTTATCTGTAGGCCAAGAAAAGAAGCCACAGGAGATACCCACCAGGCACCTTGACTTCAGCTCCAGCAGCAATAAGAAGGTAAATCACTGTGTCTAATCCAGCCCATCTGCGTATTATGGGATGTGGCAGTCCTAGAAACTAACACCTGCAATTCCCAGGCAGGTTCTGTACACAGGAAAGCTAATGCTCACAACCTCCTGTGATCCAGGGACAGCCATCCTATTCTACAGATGCAGAGCAGAACCTCAGGAGAGCAGAGGGCTGGGCAGAGGGTTCTGAGGAGGGTGAATGGGGGAGGGCGGGCAGCTGGGCTCTGAGTACTGCCTGCCCTTGCCCTCAGGAAGAGCAGTGTCTGGCCTGAGAAACTGCCACAGAAGCGAGCCGTAAGGACCGAGGCCTGGCAGAAGGAGAGCAGCCACAGCCTCAGCATCTGGAGACCCAACTTAGGAACCCAAAGTTCTGGGTACCAGCTCGTAGCTCCACCACCTCAGTGATGGTAACAGCGGCAAGACTTGCTAATGTTCAAACAAGCAAAGGGCGCCGTCTTTGTGAAAGCATACAAGCTTTATGTGTTACATTAGCAGTTTACAGGGAAGGCAGCTGAGACGAGGATGTGGTGGACAGGTAGGACAGAGTGAGACTAGCAGAAGTGACAGACGGGTGACCAGTCTGTCAGAATACTCGCCAGTGCTGGGTACAGTCAGCAGCACTGCTGGACACACAGCCTTCATGAGCAATTCAACTCCAACACTAAGACACCCTGAGGGAAGGCAAACAGACAATAATGAAGAGAAGTTATCAGGGTGGCTCTGTCACACTGACACCCAAGGGAAAGGATGGTGGCAGAAGCTCTTGCCACCCGGATTTTGTTGAGTTTTGTTTTTTCTTTTGAGATAGGGTATCACTGTGTAGCCCCGGCTTGTGGTTGGCCTGGAGCTTTCTATGAAAACAAGGTTAGCAGTCGCTCACAGAGGTTGGACTGTTTCTGCCTACTGAGCATGCCCACGCCTACCTCCTGTGTGGGTCCTTAATCACGTGCCGTGATGAAGTTAACTGATGCAAAGTCATAGGAATGAGAAAATAGGAAAAAACCCAGGCTTTAAAACCACGGTTCAAGACCCTGTCCCACCCCTTACTGGCTCTACCCTTAGACAAACATTTACCCACCCCTCTGAGTCTCATCTGTAAGACAGGCTGATATTGATCTCCCAGGCCTCCCATCAGGCTTAGTTAGCACGTAGGTAAGACGCCAAAGAATTGATAGCCCATCAGTACCCACTGCCACCACACTGCCATCTGAAGACATGTTTCAAAGGTAAACAGTGCAGACAGTGAGCTGACACGGTGACTGGCTGGCAGGAGCCTCTGAGATGAGAACAGAGGCCTGCGATGATGTAGATGTGAACCAGACAGCAAAAGAGGAAAAAGGAAACCGGTGTAGGGAGCCCACTGCACAAAAGAACAACTGATTAAGCCCCAAGCTTTCATGGTAATCATTCCCTAAAATCCACCAGGGAGACTGTCAACATCTGGGAGTGAGTGTAAAGCAAAAGCCTTGAGGTGGATGGTAGCTATGATTTTGTTAAAGACTGCTTGACACGCTGGGTACGGTAGTGCATGTCTTTCAGTCCAGTTCTTGGGAAGCAGAAGCAAGCATTGTGAGTTCTAGGCCAGCCTGGTTTACACTGTGAGTTCCAGGACAGCTAGTACTACACTGACAGGGTCAGGGAGAAAAGTGATGGATATGAATTTGTCACTGGACCTGCTTGAGCAAGAATAGAGAAGGGTCGGAAAAGGAAACGCGTTGACACCTCCCCACTGCATGCAGCTGCATCAGGTGCCAGTGTCTCCGATGCATTGCCGAAATCCCAAGGACCCCGGTAGCACCTGAGCCACATTCTGAGCCTGTGTGGCAGGGCTCGCTGTTCAGCCCTGTGTGTTAGCAGAAACTGTAGGCAATACACTGTCAAAGAATCTCTCCCTTCCTTCCTTGAATGAAATCCAGGCTGTGTGAGCACACCTGACCTGTGCGCTACCACAGAGCTGTCCTCCAGCCCATAAAAGCTATGTCTTCAAACTACACAGTGCCTTTTCAGTTCTCTGAGGAAGATCCCTTCATAGCCTACAGTGTGGGCTTCTGGTTTCAAGATGGAATGGACAGTTGTCTTTATGCAGCACATGCAAGGAAGAAAGCTGTGGATTTGCAGCCCAGCTCAGAGGGAAGCAGGCAGAAGGGGTGGGTCCTCAGGTAACTCCTCACAGCTTCTCAGAGGGCATAGAAATGGGTAAGAGACAAAGGGTAAGAGACATTGGGTGTGGCACTGAGGGAGGTGTGGGAAGAAACAAGCACATGACTGGGGAGTAACTAGGAAGACACCAAACTAACAGTCAGCATGGCTAGTCTCTGTCCTTGGTCCTGTTCTTGTATGGGAGACTGTAGGTTGCAACTGTGAAGATGCAGGCTGGGGTCACAGAGACTGGATGATGCTCTGTGGCTGGCTCAGAAGTCTCTAGAAGCCAATTAATCTCTTGCGTGAATTTCCAGACTGACTCACAGATGACTTGTCTTCTCCTTCATTCTGTAAGTGTTTGACAATGGGACGCAGGGTCTCACATACGCTAAGCAGCTAATCTATTTCTGAGCTATGGCCCCTGCAGCCAAAACAGGTTCTGATTCCATGGAAGTGCAATAAATATCAGTAACAACACAAAGAACTGATGACTGAGAAAAAGATAGTCAATGTCCACAACAGGACTGTGAGTGAGTCAAACCTCCATCCTTAGAGAAGAACACTAAAGACTGGGTGAGGCCAGAGCAGGCAGCTGTGAGGAGGAGTCGAGAATGCACAGCAGTGAACATTATACCATTGAACAAAAATGGGGAAATACTGAACAGCCGAGGAACAAGTTAATGAGCTATGAGACTGAACAGGATGCCCAAAGGATGAACCATTTATATTTATCTTAGATTGTTCTCTCTCTCTCTCTCTCTCTCTCTCTCTCTCTCTCTCTCTCTCTCTCTCTCTCTCTTTCTCTCTCTCTTTCTCAATCTCTCCCTCTCTCTCTCTATATATACATATAAAATACAACATAATATATAAATATCCATACATATGTGTATGTATATATACATATGTTCTATAGGCAGGATATATATTCTGCCTCTATATAAAATACACACACACACACACACACACACACACACACACATATATATATATATATATATATTCTATAGGTAGGTAGAAGAACAGGTAGGTTGAAATTATATTGTATTGTTTTGGGGAAAAATGACAAGCCAAAAAGTCTCTACATGTTCTACAGAACTGTAATCTCCCTTCCCTCCCCAACTTAGATGGGCTTTTCTGTGTAGCCCTGGCTGTCCTGGGACTTGTTCTCTAGACCAGGCTGGCCTTGAACTCAAGAGATCCACCTGCCTCTGGCTCCTGAGTGCTGAGATCAAAGGCGTGCGCCACTACTGCCCTGCTAATTTTTCTTAAATGCTTATCAAAACTACAGATATGATCCTGGATTATAGGTATGACACGTAGTGACTGGATTATAGGTATGACAGAGATGTGCAGATTTAATCTCTGCCTCCTGAAGTAGGATAAGAAGCTCTGGCCAGCCGGGCGTGGTGGCACACACCTTTAATCCCAGCACTTGGGAGGCAGAGGTAGGTGGATTTCTGAGTTCGAGGCCAGCCTGGTCTACAGAGTGAGTTCCAGGACAGCCAGGGCTACACAGAGAAACCCTGTCTCAAAAAACAAAAAACAAAAAACAAAAAACAACAAAAAAAAAAAAAAAAAAAAAGCTCTGGCCAAAGTTTACTCATGACAGCAGAAGTAGGTGCGTCAGGAGCCAGACCACCTGTTCTGTCAGGAGGCAACTTGCTAGATCTCAGTTTCTGCTCTCTGCTGCTATCCTGTTACCTGCAGGCTTTCTCAAGAACATGGGAGATATCATCTTTCATCCCTATGTTTGTGAAGATAAACGATACACACAAGACAGAAAGGCCTTACCTTGGTTACCTAGGGATCAGAGTATGCAGACAGAGTATGGGAGGGGCAGGAGAGAAGAGAGAGGGGAAGCAGGTAGGTGGTGGCAGAAAGAGGAACATACGACCAAGGGATGGTTCTGTGGGTAAGAATATTTTGTAACACTAATGCCCCAAGTTTGATTCTTGGACCCCTAGTGGCTCATGTCTGTAATCCCAGTCGCAGAACTCCTATGGCAAAACGGGAGCTGGAGAGAGGAGTATTGGCCAGAAGCCCACATAGGAAGTACAGCAGCAGAAATAACCAGAGACCCTGCCTCAAAACAAGGAGAGACTTGTGCAAAAATTGTCCATTGTCCTCTGCAAGCAATGAGTTCCATGTGCAAACATAATAAACACACCTTCTTAAAAAGTAAGAGGGGCTGGAAGCATGGCTCAGCAGTTAAGAGCACTGGCTGTTTGACCAGAGGACCCAGGTTCAATTTCAGCACCCACATAGCAACCCTCAACTGTCTGTAATTCCAGCCCCCAGGGATCTGATGCCCTTCGCTGGCCTCCACAGATATTAGGCACATGATATATAGACATACATGCTGGCAAAACACCCATACACATAAAAAATAAATACAATTTTAAAAGAGAAAAGGAAATATAAGCCAGCCACACACAGCCATTGTGGTGGTTTCAATAGGTTTGGCCCCCAGAGACTGTGTTTGAATGCTTGGCCCACAGGGAATGGCACTATTAGGAGGTGTGGCCTAGAGAGAGGAGGCGTGGCCTTGTTGGAGGGGGTGTGTCCCTGCAGGGCGGGCTTTGAGGTCTTGATATAGACATATATATCTATATCAAGTCTGGCAGGAGTCTCTTCCTGGCTGCCTGCAGATCAGGCTGCAGAACTTGCAGCTCCTTCTCTCGCACCTTGTCTGTATGCAATGCTGCCATGCTCCCTCCATGATGATAAAAGACTGAACCTCTGAAATGGTTAAGCTAGCCCCAATGAAATGTTTGCCGTTAGAAGAATTACCTTGGCCATCCTGTCTCTTCACAGCAATAAAACCCAAACTCAGACAGCCGTATATTGTATAATTCCACTTCTAGTCAGAAAGTCCAGGGTGGGTTGATGTGAAAAGGGAGACCAGTGCTCACTGATGGGACAGGGTTTCTGCTAAGGGCTTTGGAACTGGAGCGTGACAATGGTTACACAGCTCCAAAGAAAAGAAAACAATGACCTGTACGCCCAAAGTGGCCAACAGTTTGGGATATGCTTATGAAGATGTAGTCATAGCTTAATAAAGCCCCCAACCTCTCCTCCCCTTGCACTGCATGGAAGTAGGTGAGATGAGAGAAGCCAATGCCGGGAAGGAAGAAGAGCAGCAGGCACTCACCTCCACCTTCAGGCCGGCCTGGAAGCTGATGCCATCTGGGATGGTGGTCTGGAACTCGGCGATGGTGTAATACTCTTCTTCCACCTGGGGTGGGATGGGGGGCTTCGGCAAGTTGAGGCCTCGAGGCTGTCAAGATGACATACAGGGCTGAATGAGTCAGGATGGCATGAAGGGGCTAGGGGTCACATCATCAAGGAAGCCTAATTAGCTTCAGAGGGGCAAAACAAGGAGGACTTGACTGTCACCTCCTACTTGAGGTCCCCCTGGTCCTTCAACTTTACAGTTACAAACAGCATCTGGGCACATGGTGAGAACTTGGGAAAACACAAAGGTCTGAATGTAAGAGGCAGCGAGGTTATGGGAAGGCCTCAGGTCTTTGCATTTGACCCAGGTGGGCTGGAATGCGGATGAAGGGCCATGCCAAGCCTCTGCTTCATCTCCTGTAGAACGGGAATCCTAAGACTACTTACTGACTTGGTATATCTGCTATGACCGTAAAATGTGCTACTGGGTGACACCTGGTATATTTATGGTGCTGGACAGATACCCAAGCAATGGCAGATATTTCCAAAGCAATCCCTTTCCAAACTGCTTGTGATCACCATTGTTTTACAGTTTGAATATTGAATACATAGTGAGCCATCTTGGGGACAGGATCCGAGTTCAAACACAAAATACATATATGCTTCATGTGTATTTAGCCAGGGTAGAACATTTTACAATATAATTAGTGTACCTGTGTTTTGACTGTGATCTGTCACGTGAGGTCAGGTATGGGATTGTCTTTCCACTTTTGGTATTGTGTTGGTGCTCAGAGGGTCAAGATTTTGAAGCATTTTGGATTTTTGGAATAAGGATGCTCAGCCTACATTGGTTAAAAAGGTACCTGGAAGTAGGGCATGGTGGTGAAAGCCATTTATTCCAGCATCTCGGAGGCAGAGGCAGGCAAATCTTTGCAAGTTGTAGGCTGGCCTGGACTACATAGAGAGTTTCAGACTAACCAGGGCTATATAGTGAGACTCTGTCTATACAAAAATAAGTAAATACACATTTAGAGTTAAAAATGGATCAGAATAACAAAACGTCACTGCAGATAAACCTGTGCCTGTCTAATCTTGGGCCTGCTATACGTAGGTTGTGTTGTTGTCAAGAACTGCTTGAAGAGTACTGGAAAAGTCTAGTGGGTGTCCCAGACAAGCCCCAGGCCAAGGAGCTGAGGCTCTGGGGCAAGTGTGTACTCACAATGGTCATGTCCCGGCGAGGAGGGGGTCTTTGTCTCATCTTTGGTGATCCTATGGGGGAAACAAGACTCCAGTTCATTCACACGCAGAGCTCCACAGACAGATTCCCAGCGGTGGGAACCAGGTGGGGTCTCACCCCTCCCTTCTCTGTCCAGAAGCCACATGTGAGAACTGCCTGGCTATGCCTTCCTCGTGCTTGTCTGGGGACCCTCCATCAGCATGGCCTCCCCTGGACCTTTTCTATATTCCAATAGATGATCGGCACTGGTCCCCATGTAATGGGAGGCTGTTCACTCAGGGCATAAAACATGGATGGACCCAGAGCTATACAGGGCTGGGCTCCCAGCATGGGACACAATTACTGTTAGACTCTGAGCCACAGGTCCTTTTCTGTGGGACAGCCTAATGGATACCTACCTCTCCCTGGCAGTAGGAGCAATGTAAAATACCTATTGCCTCATCTTCTATTATGTTAGAAAATACCTGAGTTGTAGCTGAGACATTTAGCACCCCTGTAAGAACTACTGTTTCTAGACTTCTGTGCAGCTTAGTGTTACAACTCAATAAGTCCAGTGGAACACTAGGGAAGGTGGAGCATTTGTGCTGTCACCCCTCCCTGCCTTTCACTGGCTGGACAGTAATGGCCCACACTGAATGATGAGGGCAACATAAAACAGATGTTGGAAACCAAGATTCTTGACTGCAGGGAAGTATCATCTCAGTTGTAGATACAAACTTGCTCTGTTGTGTTGAATGGAAATGAGTCTCTGGATTAAATGAGTCATTGTTAATCACGGTGTGTGTGTGTGTGTGTGTGTGTGTGTGTGTGTGTGTGTGTGTGTG
>NC_034603.1:1310780-1363936 GCF_900095145.1 Mus pahari | reverse complement strand
GTGTGTGTGTGTGAGTGAGTGTGTGTGTGAGTGAGTGTGTGTGAGTGTGTGAGCGTGTGTGTGTGAGTGTGTGAGTGTGTGTGAGTGTGTGTGTGAATGTGTGTGTGTGTGTGAGAGTGTGAGTGTGTGTGTGTGAGTGTGTGTGTGTGAATGTGTGAGTGTGTATGTTGTGGGAGGAGACTTTGATTTAACATATGAACGTCCTAACAAAGTCACATTACTTCAGGTTTTCATTTGGTCCCCTACTGTGGTCTTGACCATTAGAGACCTGAATCACAGAACTTGGGATCGGCCAGAACCCCCGTCATGGCCTGTAGCAGTCATGAAGCTATGCTCCTTGCAGACAGCATGAAGCTCAGCCCCCATCTCTGGGAGGTGTGGAGTCTTTTCTCCACAGATTCTCGCTGCCCTCAGGACCAGCACAGGATGTTGGGGACACAGTTCCAGGTACAGTGCAGACAGCTTTGGGTAGCCCTGCTCTCAGGGTGGGGAGGATACAATTAGTAAAATATAAACAGGGAAGCTCTGAAAAGCAAAATGGGTGAAGCAGACCCAGTATGGGGTCAGCTTTTCTCCCCAGGCCCATTGTTACCAGGTAAATAGCCTTGGTCTTATTTCTCTGATTTTTATCTGTAAAACAAAAAGCAGTCTCTCAAAGGAGGAGGCAGTGACTCCAGGTGCTTGATACATTATGACTCACTGGAGTAATCTAGGGAAGGAACCGGCCAGATACTGTGATCTGCTGGTCCTGGTCTCTGTGAGTTACCCAAAGTCCCCAAGCTTTTATTGTTCTCTTCAGGAAATCATCAGAAGGCAGGGATGCCAGAAAGGGAGGTGCCTAAGCTCAGATAGACCTCAGCTGTCTGAGCCAGGTAGGCAACACTCACTCTGCTTAACATCACCATCAGGCACCAGGCGACCTTCAAACCGGCCATCCCTCTGGTTGTTCAGCAGCTCCTTCTCCCTGCCCATAGCATTCTGATGTCGGGAAACACCATCCAGGTCGAGGGCACCCGAGTGAGCAGGTGAGCTGGGGCCCAGCTTTGGGAGCAAGGGCTCCCCACTGTTCTTCTTTAGGTAGGAAGCAGGGGCCCAGCCCTCTTTGCCCTGGAACCTGGGAGGAAGGGGAAGGATTCTGGTCAGGTTGGTCTGTGGGGCTTTTGGGGGTTGGAGGGGTGGGATGAAGCCATGGTGGGCAGTGGATTCAAACTGTTGTGGGTCAAAGGCTCCATACAACTCATTGCCCTCTGATGATGCCTAAGCCTTCAGCTTGGCCTTCCAGGCCCTCCCCACCTGATCTCCATTTGCCTCTCCTAACAACCACCACGTCTCACACACACCCTTCTACTTGAAGTCTCCTTCCCACAGTGCTGCTCTTGGTGGCTCTCTAACAAGCACCTCCCTCTCCCTCCTAGTGGCACCTGCTCCTCTTCCCAGGTTTTACTTAATGTCATTGAGTCTCCAATGAGGCCCAATCTCTATGACGGCCCTCTGGCTTCTGCACACTCTGTGATCCCTTCACCTGCATCAGCAAAGTGCATCCAGCTGTGGATTTTCTGTCTCTTAGAACACAAGCCCTTGGGGTGCGAGCAACTGGGAATTGGTGAATTCGATGAAGAAATGAAAGGCCAAGGGGACAAGTTGCCAATGGGCGTGGCATATCGTATCGTGGGCGAACGGCAATAAAGCTCTGTGTCAGAGCTGTCTTCTTGAGGTCCCACCATGATGGTGATGGTCGTTACAGTGACAGCCAGCACTGTTGGCACCTATTCTGTTAGTCTTGCCCTAAGCACTTTACAGCTCTTATGTGTTTGAACCCAGCCAACATTGGCAAGATGCCCTCCGTCTCCCAGCACCAATGTGACACCACAAATGGAAAATCCCACACTTGACTTCATGTGAAGGATCACAGTCAAAATGCAGCTGCATTAGACTGGCATAAACTCATCTTCCGACTGTGTGTATACCATATATGTGACACAGTGAATCTTGGGTTTATCAATGGCCCTTCTCAAATCCAAGACATCGCATTACACATAGGCAATGTTCCCCAACAATGAAAACGTCCCAGATCTTAAAGACTTCTGGTCTCATGCATTTCAGGTAAGGGATTTTCATCGGGAATTGAGATCTGTTTTAAAGATAAGAAGCTTGGGACCCATTGGTGTTCAATACCTCACTTGGGTTTACAAGTGAGTCTGTGGCAGGAATGGACTCAGATCTCTTAACTTGTTCTTCTTGGCCCTTTCCTGGCAGCCCCTGCTCCTGGTGCGAAGCCTCATACTGACAGGAAAGGGCGCCGGGCGGCTGACACAAAGATACTGAGACGTGAGTGATGTAGTAGGTCCTCTGCATGAAGAATGACAGTGACTCTGACACTCCAGTTCACTATCCCTAAAAAGGGTATTAGTGAAAGCAACAGTCACTTAACTCTCACGTGACAAAGCTCGGGGTTTCAAAACAATAACTAGAGAGGCCTGTTTGGACCAGAGACATGCTGGAGCAAGTGCGCATTGGCTCACGAGAGCCCACTGCATCTTCTGAACTCCGCATTTAGTGGCATCTCATTGATGACTTGAAAGTGGCCACAAGACAGGTATTTACACTATGGAGATCAGCCAACCGCACCAAAAGCTACTAGTACTAGTACCTCTCCAAACAGGTCCCCATACCTTTGGGGAAAGAGGAATAGACCCAGCTAATTAGTCATGATGCACGGCAGAGCCAAATCTCGTTAAGAATCACTTAAAGAAGTTATGCACACCTTTGATTCCAGCACTCAGGAGGCAGAGGAAGGTGGACCTCTGAGTTTCAGGCTATCCTGGTCTATAGAGTGAGTTCCAGGACAGACACTCTAAGTATAGCAACCCCCTTTCAAAAAGGAAGGAGGGAAAGAAGGAAGGAAGGAAGGAAAAGAAAAGAGAAAGAACTACTTTAAAAACAAAATGGCCTGGGTTTTGGTAAAAAAAGAAAAAAAAAACAAACAGGTCATTTGTAACTGGAGGCAAATCTACAAGGAGATAGAAATCTATACAATCAAGCATTTGTCAAACTCAAAAGGCCCTCTAAGAGAGAATAAGTCTTGCTTTAAGTGGAAAAAGCTAGTTGAATGCAGTGCCATCCACTTCCTCTGGCCATCATTGGCGCACAAAACCCAGCACAAAATGGAGATGAGTGTCCTCTGGGGTGATGGGTTCCCATACTTCCCAGCCTCAGGTGACCCTCACACTCATCTGACAACTGCCTCGAAGTCTGAGCCAGGTTGAGGCCCCCCTGAACGCCAGCACTGTGAGGTTCCAAGGTGTGGGTCTGTATTATGGTACTGTGACTGTGATATGTCGTTTACTGATGGGGTGAGTTCTGAGAAAGGCTTTATTGGGTGGCTTCTGCCAACACCACAGTATGCTTACACAGACTTGACAGAGTGGCCTGCTGTATGCCCAGGCTATGCTGTAAAACATACAATAGCCCTCTCCTCTCTGAGGCTTGGGGAACTCAAAGGTCTTGTCTGTTTGGAAAGATATGGGCAGCAAGGGAAGCCAAACTGCACCAAGGTGTATTCATGGCTGAGGTAGAAATGACACCTGTCTGTAGCTGCTCACAGACTCTGTGAAGCTAGAGTTCATGAGAGACCTAGAACCTCCTCCCAACCACAGGGAGAAGCCCAGGCAGGTACCTGATTTTCCACCAGCCCTCCAGGTTCTTCTGGATGACCTCCACCACGGCTCCTCGTTCTAGGTTCATTTCATCCTGGTCACGAGCTGTGTATGGGTAGACGACCGTATACTTCTCCTCTGCAGGGACAAAGGGTGAGGGGGTGAGGAATAGACAGGAGGAGCCAGGATGCTGACTGTGAACTGGAATCACACAGAGGGAAACTCTCTCTGAGATTCCTGGGCTCCTCAGGCTCCCACGGAGCTCTTAGAGACCCCAGTCCCTCTGACCCCCTCAGCATCGAAGAATCACCCTCGTATCCAGCCAATCTGTGCCTCAAGGTCATGGCCCATGACTTCATGCAAAGTTCTGACACACAGCATCTTCATCTCTCTTGCTCAGGCTACCTCCCCCCCCCCCTTCCAGGAATCACCTTCTAACTAGCACGACCTTTACTATTGTTTCAAGTCTTTCCTCTGGAGGAGTATGATCTCCATGAAGACAGGGATTGGTCTATCTCAGTCATATCTTTGTCTCCAGCACTGGAATGTGCCTGGAAAAGCTGGCAATTGTGTTATGAATGAGCCTCTATTTAGGAAAGAGGTATATTCTGAAATCCCACCCTAAGGAGTGCACCTTGCTCACACAGTGAGTTAAGCCCCCTGGGTACCTCCTGGTTCTTGCTAGTAGAGACTATGAGTTCAGAGATGAAGCTACAATTGCCACCAAGAAAGGGACAGAGAGTACTTCTCATCGCCTAAACGGTGACTTTTTATTGGCTGCCGGGTTGCAGCCCTGATCCAACCATGCTTGCTGCCTGATGGCTGGGTTGCTTCCCATACCACTCTCCTCACTAGCCATAGTTCCATCCTCACAGCCCACAGTCCTCCCTCAGAGCTGTCTCCCACTGTGTTATGACAGCAGCCCAGCGATCCTGCTCATACGCAGCCCCTGGACACAGTGCTCAGGAGAGGAAGGGAGCAACTGCCATCTCCAGTGTCACAGAGAAACATGGACACATGACCCAGAGGAGCCCAGAAAGGAGATGAGAGGACTGTTCTCAGGTGACATTTCAGTCCATAGGTGAGTGGCTGAGCCAGCTATTACTTAGCGCTCACAGTTCTTGGGAAAACCCTTGAGGCAGCCACTGCCAGCCAGCTGCTGCAGAGGAGGTTGAAGCCCACAGGCGTTTATTTATTTATTGAAACGGCCTGCTGACCATCTCTGAGGGGCTGTGCTGACTTCTGGCATACATCCTGTATTCAGCATGGTCAGCTGTTTCCTCTTGTGCTGAGTCAGCAGGCACCAGGCTGGGGTAGGAGGAAGGAAGGGTTCTGCCAGCCTAGCACAGTAGTTTTGAGTGGTCCAGGTGGGAAGGGGCTACTTGGGTCCTGAGTGCATTCAAACCCATGAGCCCTGGGATGCTAGAGTTGCAGAGAGACACCAGCCTGAGCTCAGGGCTGCGCAAACACAGCCTTTCCTGCTGGGGGTTCATCCATGTGCAATAGGGGTGGCTGCGCTCCAGCGTGTGACCCTGGTCTAGTCACAGTACTGCAAGGCCTGGCTGCTGTGATTGGTTTAGGGATGACACACAGTGGGAGGACTCTTGGGGGTGAGAGGGGACAGTCCTAGTACCTGTGTTGAAGAAGAAGCTGATTTTTTTGGTGACTGTCCCTGATAGGTACCTGGGACCGGGTGTCTCAAGGAATCAAACTGTGTGAATGAAACGGAATAGAGTGGAGGTGTTGAATCTTTCTTGGAGCTAGTTCTGGCTTTTTGGTGGTATGAGTCAGTATTTTTCCATTTTTTTTTTTTTTTTTAAAGACTGAGTCTCATTACATAGCTCAAGCTGTCCTCAAACTTATGGTCCTCCTGTCCCAGCCTTCAGGTGCTAGAATTACAGGTGTGAGGCACTCGCCATCACCCTGGCTTTATTCTCCTGTGACTCAAGTCTGGTAAAAGTAACAGGGCTGCACAGTCACCATCATAGAAAACCTAGGCATCTTTGTAAACTGGGACACCTCCAAGCTCCAAGGCCATCAGATACCCCAGGCCCACTCCTCCCCATCCTGCATGCTTGTACACACAAGATTGACAAGACAATGTTTTTTTTTACATGCAGCAGGCATGGGCAGTCCCAGATCAGGGAGCTCATGCAGACGCAGGGACTTGGCTCCAAGCAGTAAATGCAGAGAAATCCCCCAGGGTAGGCACCTTGATGCCAGCTGATGGCATACAAGTCCCCCAGAGTCCGGCGGCGACCCACAGACCGGGGCAGAGAGCAGTATCTCCAGGACACTGGTCAGGAAGCATGTAGAAGGAGGGCAGAAGGCAGAGTTAATAGGAACATAGTCCAGGGGTTGTAAGCCTGAGAGCACCTAGCCATATTCTCCTGGGAGGGATCTACCTGAGTAACCCCCAGCCCCAGCCATCCTAGAGAGGACAGATGCCTGGGGAATGTGCTTCAGTGTGAGCGAAGAGGTACTCAGAAGTCATTCTATTCTGAGAATGTTATACTGAGACACGGTCACAGGAGCCGGAAAGAAAAATGCTAAACCTGCGGGAAAATGTGCTCTCGCCTGTGTGGGAAAAAATCTCAGCCTCCCTGAGTGTGGCTCCACGTCTGTGAAATGCTAACTCCTTCTCAGATGTGCCATCACAGACTGGAAGGGTACACAGGCTGTCTGCCCTGTAGCCCCTCCCTTTAATCTGAGCTCGCTCTGTGGTAACCTGGGCTAGCTTTGCCCCCAGCGCCTGGAGGGACGCTGAAACAGTACACACACACTGCAGAGTGTCACTGTAATCCAACTACATGCAAAGCCGCTGTAATCTTTGGGTGTTTACATTTGGGGTTTCTCGACCCCTCCTTTACCTCCTTTCCCAACACACCTCAGAGCCATCCACTGAAACCCAGCAACACTCACCCCCCAGGCAGGATGGGAACACAGACCTCCAATGCTCCCATGGTCAGCAGAGCAGGATGGGGCTTTAAGAGGTGACTCCAGCCCTAGAATCCACCGCATGCAGCAGAGGTGAGGTTCACACTCAGGTCTGTGTGACTCCCAGACACTCTGTGATAAGGGCACTGAGGGCCTCTGCTTTAGGAAGAAGCTCCCATAGGGCGGAGGAAGTCTTAGGCCTTGGGCATTGCTGGAGTGTCAGGCATCACTACAAAGAACATCTACCACAAAAATGTCCTCAGGAAAAGGAAGTGTGTGGGAGACAGAAGGGCACACTTAAACCAGCAGAAAAATCACATGGTGTTGAAACACATGGGGTTGAAAGGTTTGCAAACGAGTGTGTACAGTTAGTATAGCACCACAGCAATGTTAGAGAGTAGTGAGGCGTCAGCAGTCAGGCTGGGGCGGGGGAGGGCCGCATAAAGGGATGAGGGCCAGCTTTGGCAAGGCTTCTCCAGGGTAGCTCCCACAAGCCCATGGGGAAGTACAGGCTTGCCCTATAGTTCTAATCCCATCCTGCTCACAGGCTCTAGATCCTGAACGAGTGGGCTATCAGTCCTTGAGCAGAGGATGCCAAGAAGGGGTGAGGAGGAAGCTCCCCTACCTTCCTCAGGCTGGAGGGAGAACTCATCTTGCACGCCATCCTGGCCTTCCAGGCAGGTTGCAGGGACCCAGCCCTGCTCTTCAGCAGTGCTGACGAACCACCAACCTGCAAGCAAAGAAGTTCGGGGTGCTGTCAGTGGGGCAAAGCGAGAATGCAATAATCCAGGTGTCCTTTGGCATGTGAGGACTGCTCCAGAGGTGTCCTGAGGGTGGCAGATCCGCACACAGGAGTCCCTCAGAGAAAGGGTATAGGACACACCTAGGTAGACTTTACACTCACTGCAGGTGACTTCTGCCAGTAGGATGCCACAGCTGTGGACAGTTAGCTACGACTGTGTAGGGATCCTGACAGGGAAAAATCTCTGGACGTGTTTAACGCAACCACATTCTTTTCCTTGCCTATTTTCTATCCACGGTTGGTTGAATGCAAGGATGCAGAATCCACAGGTGTGGAAGCTGGCTGTGTATGCTGCCACTCAACAGTTGGTGTTCAGGTTAGGCTAAAAAAAAATTCCTGGTTCACTGTGTAGAATGAAACTGTCAAGAATAACTACAAGTTGAAAAAAAAAATTAAAAAGCTAGCAAGAAGAGAAACCTTCTCCCAAGCCTGGGACAGAAGGTGAGGGCGTTGCCCCAAGCAAGGAGACTATGGCACATTTGCCATTAGTAGAGTGTGCAATGGGCACTGTATATACAATGGACACTGTACTTGTATTATTTGATATCACTGTCACATTATCATCCTCATTGCACAATGAAGAAACAGAGCCACAAAGAGGGTAATAGAGGTGACGGTTTGCATCAGCTGTGACATATGGCACAGCTGTGGTCCGCATTTGATCCTATAGGCACAGGCCTCCAAAGGTACTCTGCATGACAAGGAGCCTGGCTGCAGGTATGGCACACGCTCAGCAGGCTTTGCACCTATACCATATGCTCTGAAGACCGGCCGGGATGGGCCCAATAGTCGCTACCTAAAGATGCTCATGTTCTAATCCCTCAGTATCTGTGATTTCTACACTTGTGTTTACCAACCATGAAATAATAATCATCATCATCATCATAATAATAATAATAAAAATCCAAAAATCTCCTCTATGCGTACTGAATGCATAAGCCCTTACTCTCTAAAACCAGTGGTTCTCGGCCTTCCTAATGCTGTGACCTTTTAATACAGTTCCTGTGTTATGGTGACCCCCCTAACCATAAGATTATTTCATTGCTACATGATAACTCTAATTTTGCTACTGTTGTGTATTGTAATGTAAATACCTGATAAGCAGGATGTATTATATGTGACCCCAAAGGGGTCACAACCCATGCTGATCTAAACAAACAGTAAAATAACTATTTACATGGCACCTACATTACCCAAAGCTTAATGTCACCTCAAGAGAATGTAAAGTGTGTGGAGGCTGTGGACAGGTGAGAAGCAAACACCCTACCTATTTATATAAGGGACCAGAGCATTATCTGCCTAATACATCTTCCTGCCTCACACCCTTCCTAGCACCCCACCCTGGTGGCCCAGGGAATGGGCACTTCTTCCTTTGTGCCCCTGCTATCTCTTTGCCATATAGCTTGCATACATCTTCTCCTGAGAACTGGAAAACAATACAAACTTAAGAACAGCAGAAATCTAGCTCTGTAGAGACCTGGGGACAAGTAGTGAGTCACTTGGAGTCTCATTCATTCGGTGACAGCACAGGGACATGTATTTTCCAGTTGTCAACATGGGTCACTAGTCCCATAGCTCTCGTGACTTAAGTGTTCGGAATACAACTGGGGCACTTTAGGCCTCAGGAGACTGGGATGCAGTTCCTCTGTGTCCTTCTCCTGCCTGCCCCTTGCATTTGCCTTTTCTACTCAAGGCAGGCGTGGAAGCGAGGATTTCCCTCTCCCAAGGGAAGTCATGGAAGCTAAAAATAGGTTCTAATCTTTTCCACCTCGGAGCCCCTGGCTATAAAGAAATTAAATTATCTGACCCACTTTGATAATAGATTATAAAATCCCATTTTTGGAAGGGTTTCTACCCCATACTCTGGAATAAACTCAGAGGCAAAAAAAAAAAAAAAAAAAACAAAACAAACCCTGGATAAGCAGACCTGGCTGGCTGCCTCACTGCCTATTAGTATTTTATCTGACCCCTTTTATTTAGTCACAGGTCAACACAGCTGTCAATTGTGCCTCTGCAATGAAATTGCCCAGAACCCCAGGGGTCTGGAGAGCTTGCTGAGCACAGAAATTCCTGCAGGGCAGCATCCACAGAGACTGTGGGAGCACAGTGCCTCTCTTACAACCTGCCCGTGCATCCATCCCTTCACCTGTATCCTTTACTGTATACTTGATGAGAACCCTGAAGGCCTGTTTCCCTTGGTCATGTGAGCAACTTAATAGTGCCAGAGAGGGGCCTGCAGACCACGCTTGACAGCTAGCTGTAGGAAGGGCAGGCAGAGCAGCTGGTTTGCACCTTGCTAAGGCAATGAGGGATGGCCTGGGAGACAGCCTATGGGACCCAACACACCACTAGTTGTGCAGTGTCAGAACAGAATTGCCCTGACAGACAATTTCCACTCCATAAGTGAGTTCTGCCTGCCGTGGGGAAAAAAACCATCACATCTTTTACTGTCACAGAAGTCACCTTGAAAGAGTCGGAGCACAGGACACTGAAATGACATCAGAGTAGTCCTTCCTTCCAGGTCATCAAAACTAATGGCTTCTAGATTGCATAATTACGGAGGTTTGTGGGCTACCACCAGCCTCATGACTAATGGTGACCTGACCTGGAGGATGCTGGAAACACTGTTTTCCGGTATTCTTAGAAGCAGGGACTATCCCTAGATTGCACAGTTAGGGTCTGTTTGGCTAATGCTGATCTCATGATTCACATGAATAATGGTAACGTAACTTGAAGGATACTGGAAGCACTGTCCTCCCACAGCTATGTGGACTTAACTGGCCATCGGGCCATCACAGACCTTGGAAGCACAGTGAATCTCCCACAACCTGCCTGTGCATCCATCCCTTCACCGGCATCCTCTACTATATCTTCGACAATGGCCCTGAAAGCATGAAAGCTTTCATGGATTTGCAGACTAACAACATGATGAGCTATGAGCTACTGGGAGTCATTGGAGAGAGGGGCTGCTCACCGTGTGCTTTCACCGCATGGTGTGACAGTTGCTCAGCAACAGGGATGGAAACCTGTATTTCTAGAGCACATGTTGTGTGCCACGTTCAGGTTTAGGTGCCCTCCCTATCATTTACTCTTTCGAGAGTTCCCTGACAGTCTCTAAAACTAATGACAAAACTGACAAAACTAATGTGCTGTGTAGAGTCCTGCTGGCATCCAGGTCCCCTGTCTTAATCATCTCACCGTGGGCAGATGTGGCCAGTGGCCCTAGGATGACAAGTGGGTTGGGAGACATGCAGATGCCCATTTTCTCTGATTTGTTTTTGAGACGCAGTCCCTATCCTTGTATACACAAGTCTCCATGGGGCGCCTCTCCATGGGGCGCCTCTCTTGGATTCCCAAGGAAAATTAACACAGAAAATTCTCAAAGGAGCTCTCAACTGTGTTGATAAGTATTTGAAAACCAGGACTGTTTATGGGAGCAGGCCTGGAACACGGCAACACGCAATCCAGCAGGCTCCTGAGACAGTGGCTATGGGGGCGACGGTTCAGGGTACGGGAAAGGTGGTCCAGGTCCTTACCTGACTCATTCTTCTCAATGATGTCCACTACTTGGCCCACACTGAGGCTGATCTCTGAGCTCTCCTGCTTCTGATAGTCTGCCACCACCACATACTGCTCCAGGACCATAGGGTCCACTGAGGTCGGGTCATTCCCTGAGGACAGCAAATGCCACCAAACATCCCATTAGCCCCAACAGTCTTTGTTACAGGATTTGTCTCATGCCCCAACTCTTTATCCTTGTATCCTCTCATTCATTTTCTTACCCAGGCATTAATGTTTACCAAGAGCATTGTGAGGGTGGGGGTTCCAAGCAAGTAAGGTGAAGCATATTCCCAGAAGCTGGCTGCCTTTGGGGAGCCCGAGGGGATGGTTTAAATTAGCTTGAGGTCACCACCCAGCCTATCTCATCCATCCAACTTCATCCTAAGCCCACCTATGAACTCATAGGTCAACCGTGATGCTCAACATACTTTTATTGACACAAAAATAGATGAAATGTATTCCTTCCAGCTTCAAATAACTCAAGGAAATAGGGGAGATAAACACATGGGAGATGTGTACATACATACATACGAACAAGAGATTAAATTATATCAGCTTGGATACCCATGATGCCAGAGAATGAATGGAAAAGGCAACACTGTACTAAATGAGTGGTCAGCTAGACTTCCCAAGCAGAAAGCAGAGACTCATGAGGGGAGGTGTCCTGGGAGTCAAGGAGGATCGGGGTAGGTGGGGTCTTCCATGATAGAAAAGGCCTGGGAGCCTTCAGGAGTGGCACGAGGTTGGGAGAGAAGACCCCAAGGAAAGCATTGGTCTGAGGCCGAGGTCTTGGTAAGTTTGGATTTTTTTTTTAAAGATTTATTTATTTATTTATTATATGTAAGTACACTGTAGCTGTTTTCAGACACTCCAGAAGAAGGCGTCAGATCTCGTTACGGATGGTTGTGAGCCACCATGTGGTTGCTGGGATTTGAACTCAGGACCTTCAGAAGAGCAGTCGGGTGCTCTTACCAGCTGAGCCATCTCACCAGCCCAAGTCTGGATTTTTAAATCTTGAATTAAGGCAGGGAATGGCAGGATGTACAGCTGGACAAGTGTCTCTGGCTGTCACGTGGAGTGAGGCAGAGGCTGGTAAGGGGGAGAGCACCGAGACTGAGGGTGTGAAGTTGTTAGGCAAGAGGAGATCGTGGCATTGGAGCTGGGCAGTGGTCCCAGGAGGGGAAAGTGTGGGAAGAGTTTCCAGGCAGGCTGTTTCCCTGGTGAGCAGTGTGTGCGTCACACCCCGGAGCTGTGAAGCCCTGCTACCCACTAAGACAGATGGCCATGCTCACAAAGACACACCACAGAAGACTTAAAAGGAACATCTCCGTTTAGAGACGTCAAAGAGAAGGAGGCAGCATGGTGTGTGTGTGCCTGCTTCTTGGCTCTTGAGCAGGTTCTGGTCATTGACCCTTCTGAGAAGGCATCTGAGCAGGGTATTCCCTAACCACCTGCACCCGAGTCTCCACTGGGCAGGAGGGGAAGGAGAGAGGAGAGATGCAGGATGGAGGTGGCAAAGAAGGCTGGGTGGGAGAGAGCCTGGAAAAGAATGTCCGCCACCCCCATGGGCTGCAAACCTTTCTGGTGTCATTGTGCTTGAGGTAGGCACTGCCTGTTACAGATATAAACATACTGAGAATAGTAAGTGAAGTGTCGACAGGCTCCCCACCCAGGAGTGGAAATGGATGGTGGACCATAGACACATAGGGAAGAAGGTAATGTCTGAGGTCGTCTGGCTTTCTTTCCTTAGCAGTTTCTAGGTTCACCGCAGAGTCTAGTCATGATGTATCCTTTCTTTATATTTCTCAAGGCTATTATCACTATTTCTAGCTCTCTGTCTTTAACTACCTTCTCATAGGTCGACAGTTCACCAAAGCCAGACAGCTAAGTCCGAGACAAGGGTGGTCTGACCCTACTGGAGAGAACCTCCCACTAGGTTAACCTGGCAAGTTCTGCTCCTGCAGGACCCGATGATGCAAGGAGTCAACGAGTCTAAGGTGCTGGCTCTCTAGAGTTCTTAGCCACCACAAATGAGGGTTCTTTTATGTTCAACAGCGCAAACCAGAGTCCACACAGAGTTGAGCCTGCTTGAGGGCCAGAAAACCCTCATGCTAATGGGAGACACCTTGTCTTGGTTTCCTGATTGGTCTCTGATGCCAGCCTCAATCCACCATATCGTTCATGAGTCTTCAGGTTGACAATCACTTGGTTCAATCATCCTCCACAGGCAATGCATGCTCTACTATTGTGGCTCTCACCTCACATACGAAATGCCCAGGGCCTGCAAAGCTCTGCTTGATCACCAGTGAGAACACATCATCCCCACACCCCACTCCAGAGGGCAGAAGGCAGACTTACCTCCTGTTCTTATTATTCTACACTAACAAGACTTCTGGCTACATTGAACATTTGGGAAAATACCTTTCCACTTGGGAATAGCATGAGATTTAGAGTCAGTGGGTCTGAACAGAGGCATGTACAATTGCTTGGTGTTCTTATGGAGAGGCGTGCCCTGTTCCGCCTGTTCATTTCTCCTGGCCTAAATGTGATGGCTGGTGCTCCAGCAGCCATCTTGGGCCAGAAGGTAACCTTGAGAACACTGGCCCCATATGGCAAAACTGCAAGGTAGGTCCCTGATCCTTTACCATCAAATGCTATGCTAAGCTCGGCTATCTTTTGTGTTTGAACTAGTAAACACTATTGAATCATTTCAGCTATAATCCTTTAGAAGTTTCTGTCACCATCAGTCAAATCTTTCTCACGTTTGTATGCTTTACATAGCCATGTTGAGTCAGCAGCCTTAGGGCTTCCTATTTCTCAGAGTTTGAAGTACATGCTGTTCTCTTTTCGAGAGACAGTCTTCACCAGCCGTTGGCATCCCTGGCTCCTTTACTCAAGGGCATCTGTGGTGACCCCTCTGATAGCCTGGCATCGCCTTTGCAACTTTTGATCCTTTCTGTTTTGTTTTTTAATTTAAAATATATTTTTAAGATCAATTTGAGTTATGTGTAAATGTGTGGGTGTGTGCACACACTGGCTGGCTCCCAAGGAAGTCAGAGGACTGCCCAGCGCTGATGGTACATGCAGTTGTGGGCGGCCTGGGGTGGGTGCTGGACACTGAGCTAGGTCCTCTGTAAGAGCACAAGTGCTCTTAACTACTGAGCCGTCCCTCTGGCCTCTCCATGGTACTTAAAAAAAAAAAAATCAACCCCATGCATTCCCTTGTCTCCCCTTGTATGTTTCCCTGCGTTGGTTTAGGTGCCCGTGTTCTAGCAGGAATCCATGAACTTGTCTCAGGCTTCTAAAAAATTAATTAATTAATGTGTATGAGTATTTTATTTATATGTGTGTGAGTCAAGTGCCTGCCTGATGCTTGCAGGTCAGAAGAGGGCGTCTGATCCCTGGAACTGGAGCTACAGACAGTTCTGAGCCACCGTGAGGGTCCTGGGAACTCAACCTGGGTCCTCTACAAGGGTGTCAGGTGCTCCCATCTACTCTGAAGTATTCTTAAAGTGTTTGTGGATAAGGAGGAAGAAAAGGAGAAAAAGGAAGAGGAGGAGGAGAGATGAATACTATGTTATTATTGGTGACAGACTGCATATGACCTGTAATGTGTAAATTATCTATACATTATTTGGTCCTTTAGAAAAAAGTTTGCCAATTCATGGTCTAGACCACAAATGGAACCCAATGGAGCTTAATAAATAACCAAATAGAATATTTTAAAACTTGGATTTAATGACTTCCTGTCTAGGTCCCTGAGGACCTAGCAGTGCCAAACACACAGTAAATACTGAGTGACATAATTAGAAACCATGAGATAGGAAGCAGAGGGCAGAGTGCCGGCCTTTGGTTACATGAGCGGAGTCAGCAGAGCATAGGGCTCAGGGCTCTGGTTTGGGGCTTCAGGCTGCAGTCCCTTGCTGAGACATGCTTCAGAGGTAAGAGCAGGGAACTGCTTCCAAGTGTTGCTTCCAGGGCAAGCTATGCACATTTTACTCAGTTTTTATCAACACTGGTGACAAAATGTATGGTTTTAGGTGATTAGACAGGGGGCTGAAATGAGGCTTCAGGGGGCTGGAGAGATGGCTCAGCGGTTAAGAGCACTGAGTGCTTAAGTGCTTAAGAGTCCAGGAATCCTGAGTTCGAATCCCAGAAGCCACATGGTGGCTAAGAACCATCTGTACTGGGATCCAATGTCCTTCTCTGGTTTGTCTGAAGAGAGCAGCAGTGTACTCACATACATAAAATAAATAAATAAATCCAAAAAAGAAATAATGAGGCTTCAGAGCTTTAGGTGCCACATAGAGACACTATCGGTGGAGTGTGATACTGCAACTAAGCCCCATTATGCATGGTACCAGGAACATCTCTCTCAAGGCAAATAGGTTCTAGATGTTGCCACAGAGGCAACCAAAAGATTCCTAGTTGAGCAGTGGTGGCTCATGCCTTTAATCCCAGCACTTGAGAGGCAGAAGCAGGCGGATCTCTGAGTTCGAGGACAGCCTGGTCTACAGAGTGAGTTCCAGGACAGCCAGGGCTACACAGACAAAGCCTGTTTCGAAAAACCACAAAAACAAACAAATGAACAACCCCCTCCTCCCCCAAATCCCCTAAGCTATGCTCCATGGCCCACAGGAATGAACAGAGGAAGAGTTATTCTGTCATTAATGCTGAAAAGCATTCTCAAGCCGCACAGTTGCCTACTGTACCAGAGACACCTTTGAGTTAGGTGTTTTCTCTTTCTGATGACATGTCTTGAATTTTTAAAATGTTGAGTAAAGCCAAAGTGAGACTTTTCCTTCCATAAGCTCACTAAATTGCCAGACTTGTTGGAAGATTCTGAAAATAAGCAAAAATCAAGAAGAAATGCTCTTGCAAGCCTTCAGACAACCTTCTTAATTGTGGTGAGATTCCCCTCTCCCCCTGTGGGATGAGCAGGATCTGGGACCACATAAGCCAAGTCTGCAGGAGCCAGCTGGCTGTGACTGGGCAGTGCTGGGGACTCCATCCAGGGTTTGGTATTGAAAATGCAGGGGTAAGGTCTGTTTTTAATTTAAATCTCTCTTAAATTCAGTCAAGAAAAGTGGCTCTAAAATCAAGGCAGTGTCCACCAGTCAGATAAACAAGGAGCCCATGGAGGGTTCTGACTCTGAGTAAAGGAAGGCGCCGCGTTCCAGCCAGTGGGACTATAAATAACCCTGATCCCATCACGGCAGGTGAGTGATACCAACCACGGTCACCACAAATTAGAGCCTCTGTTCTCTTTCCCAGACAGGACCCTCATCAAGCCTGTTCCAACTGGACACTCTTATTTTCACCAGCCAGAGCCATCTCTCCCCTCTCCTTCTCCCCAGCTCCTTCCAGGGGAGTCTCTGCATAAGCAAAGCCAGAGACTCCATGACCAGCCCAGAGCGGCAGCTGCTCACGAATCTTTGCTAAGAAAAGAAATGTGTCATTATCCTGGCTGAGGACCAGTTGCAGCTTTAGCAGGGTGCCACAGTGTGGCCAGTGACCACTAAACCCCAAAGGAGAGCCAGATGTAGTCAGAGAGTAAAGTGGAGCAGGCTGGGGCCAAGGAAAGGGGAATGAGGTATGGTTTCTGTCCTCACTTTCTGCCATGATCAGACTAAAGGACTGTAGAACTGACCTAGGCCTGCTCCCAGGAGGAGAGGGAGAGCACAGGCCTGAAGTGTGGGTGGGGTGCTAACGGGGACATCTACAGGCTTGCGTCATAGGAGGGATAACTGAACAGCATCAACCAGATAGCACTATTGAAGGGTTTTACATATACTATTATAGACCCTTTGACAATCCTTTAAAGCACATCTCGCGCATGGTGAGTGTGTGGTATGTGTGTGTGGTGTGTATGTATGTATGTATATGTGTATAGTGTGTGTATGTGTATATGTGTGTGTGTGTGTGCATATGTGTGAGTATTCCATAAATGGAAGCAAGGGCCTTGTGCTTGTTAGGTGAATGCTCTATCACTGAGCCACACCCAGGCCTGGATGTCACACATGAGGAACTTAGTTTTTATTTTGGGAATCTCTGCCTGTGACCCTCCCCATGCATGGAGCCCCTCAAACTTCCTAGAGTTCAAAGAGATGAGAGGCCAGGGCCCCGGAAGCTCTGAAACCCACATGGCTGTGGGGCCAGAAGGAGCATGGGCAGTAAGAAGAGCTGGACCTAGTGACCGTCGCCTTTAGACCACGCCTTGTCTTTTCCATGACCACCTCTGCCAGAGAGCAGCAGCATCCCAAGAATAGAAAGGCAGGCGGAAGCAAGCTTCCTGTATGGAAGGAGCCCAGCAGGGCTTGAGTGACAGGCATCAACCTGCCCAGGCAGTAGGCTGGTGGAGGCTGTCAGAGGACCGGGCCCAGATCTGCCGAGTCCACCCCCGAGCCCCAGGGCACAGTGTCTTCTCAGTCTTGCATTCCCTTCACTCTTTGGAAAGCTCACCCTCAGTCCCCAGGACTCAGGAGCCCTATCTTACCCCTCCCCCACACTCTCACCCTTACAGCACTGCAGAAGGCTCTGAGTGTCCACACTGCTTTGTACGAACTGGCATGGAGACCCAGAACCCTCTGCAGCATGGTTAGGAAGATGGCTGTCTTCCCACACCACAAAGGTACTCTTGTCTCATCACTTCGTAGTGGTTTTGGAAAAGGATGAAATAGTCCCCATCAATCAATCGCTGGGTCATCCACTCATTCTGCTGATCATCTCCATATACAACTATTCATTCATTGTTCATCCATCCCTCTGTATGGCTATCCACCCACCCATCCAACAATATATCCAATCACCATCCATCTGTCCATCTATCCCTCTGTCTACTGCTGTGTCCCTAGCTCAGAACCTGACCCTGGGCACATGGCAGGAATGAAAGGAAGGACATGGAATCTATGCTTACCTGATTTCTTCTTCCCGATATGCTCCCTGTGTAGGAGACAGGAGTGAGAAAGAGCTGGTCAGTCCTTGTTATGTATCGGGCTGAGATTCCATTGGGCCGATAACAGGCTCCACCCCACAGCATCCTCAGGGAGAGAATGAATCTAAGCCCGCTCCAGTAACCCAGGCTTCTTCTAAGAAAGACCCCTTCTCCAGTTCTGCCTTTATCTGATTAGTGTTCTGGATCCTTGGACCAAGGCTTCTATGCATTTGGGGAGTGGAGACCACAGGGAAGATTCTCAGTCTACCCTACTATCACACTCTTTGGTAAACATGGTGGTCATGTAAAACAACTTTGGATTAGGGACACTTAGTCAGGTTCCATTGCCTGTTAAATGGGACCTTTACTCACTTTGCTATGAAGCCACAGGCAGTGAGGCCTTGCATGGCTGAGGCAATGAACTCTGACTTCAGTTTCCAGCCTGCTGACTTTGGGTCCCTGTGGGTCTAGAAGGATGGTGGGAGGGGACGAGGGAGGAAGTGTCGCCTGGGGAAGTCCACAGACAGACTTACTCTTTGGGAGGATTCAGGTCCTCAGGTCTTGTCTCGAAAAACTGCAGAACCTCATCACACTGAGAGATGTAGGGCGGCAGCTGGATCAGGGCCTAAAGCAGAGACGGGGTGAGTCCGAGGGAGGAGAGGGTACCCAGAATGCTGTCGCCAGCAGTTCAAACTCAGGCAGGAACCAGGACTGCACAGGGGGATTCCTAATGCATAGGTTGGGGCCCATCGGAGCTTTAGCAGGCCTATGGTGAGGCCTGAAATCAGGGATTTTAACAGGCTTCCTGGTGATGTTGATGCCTTTGACTTGGAGAACACACACACACACACACACACACACACACACACACACACACATACACATTCTCCCAGATGTATGGAGATAATGCATTCTGCTGGCATTGTGTAAACATTATATATTCATATGTAACAATCCAGCTCATACTATACATGCTCGTTTGGAAAGTGATATTTTCACTAACAGTGTGAATTCCATTCATTTCATCTTTATCAACCGTATTCTGCTGTCTGCCAGCTCTATCACACCACTGGAGAACATCTGGAGTGTGTCCAACAAGAGTGTGTCCCAAGCTGAGGCTGTAAAACCCCACAATTTGGATATGGGTGGATGGGAGTCTCCAGGGTTAGCATGCCAGCCTTCCATTGGCCAGTTCCTGGCCATCTGGAAGAGTGGCTCAGCTGGGTCACGACAGAGCCCTGCTGCACCTACCCACAAGCCGCAAGAAGCCAGGTGAGGGTAAGGGAGGGCACGACCATTTGTTCTATGTGCTGACCTACCAACAAGTATTCATACAAGTAGCTAACAGGTATCTTCTTTGCCAGTGCCGGACTGGAAAAGAACAAGGTGCACACTGCTCATGGCACCACTGAGTGAACACTGTGGTTTTCAACAAATACTTAAACCTTCCTTCTCTCTTAGTGCTGGATGGGGAAGATGGAGGTGCAAAAGGCTCCTCCAGAAGAGGGCATTGGATAGCCTGTGACTGATAGAGCCGGTTCAGGTCCATGTTACTTAGACACAGAGGTCAACCATACATATGAGGGATTTATGCAGCCCCCACAGATGCCTCCCCAGCGCAACAAGACTCTGTGCCTCCTAGCATGTGCTCCCTGGTGCCTCTCTTGCACCGCTGGCCTGGTGTAGCCCGAGTATAAGATGGGCCATGTATTTTCTGCCTAACATCTCTGAAAACCAAGTCTGTGATCCACTCCTGCATCGACGCACATATGATCTATCCAGGCTCAGATGCACATCATAGAGATGTACAGGGGACTCCAGGGTGGAACTGTACATATAGCTCTGAGGGGATTTTGACCCCTTCATCATTTCTCCCTCTGAAGTTAAGAATTATGGTCAAATACATATCAATATCAAATTGGCCGTTAACTTCCTTTACATGCATAGCTGAGGCTCGAACACACTCCTATTCTCCACCTCCAAACCAGAGCTCATTCCACCTTGCAGGACAGAAACTGTCCCTGCTGACATCTGCCCCTCCCCTCCTCCACCATTTTCCTCTGTCCCTTTAAGTGTCTCCTTTAGGCATGACCATGTCTGGCTGGTATCTTGCTCACCCATTCAGGGGGTCACCCATGTATATTTCCTTCATCCATCTATGGACAGGTGGGCTGCTGGATCTACATTTTAGGGTGCAGTGGTGCTAGGGATGGGTCCCAGGGCTAGTATCCTGCCATTGAGCTTTACCTCAGCGCAGATGAGCTACCTCCACAAGCTTAAAGTGGAAAGATACAGTGTGAGGTGGGCAATGGTCCTGGAAGCCCTTCCACATTCACTGTCCACTCACTACACCCATCAGAGTGAGATATGCTGACATATGGCATGTTGATAATGTTTTTGAGATATTATTCATTTTTATTGTGTATATATATATATATATATATATATATATATATATATATATATATGCATGTATGTCTGTGCACCATGTATGTCTGTGCACCATTTGTGTGACACACCCATGATAGCCAGAGAGGGCATTGGATACCCTGTGACTGGAATCACAGACAGTTGTGAGCTACCATGTAGACACTGGGAATCAAACCCAGGTCCTAGTAGAGCAGCCAGTGCTCCTAACCGCTGAGCCATCTCACCAGCCCCTTGTCGATCATTTTGATTTGTCACAAAGCATCTACTCTGTAAGTGGCACCAGTACTGACCTTTGTCAGGGAGCAGAGCTATATTCTCCTGCCCAGGGATCTTCCTCTGAAGTCCTGAAGCTTTTGCAGCTAAACAACATTAGGGAACTGCTGAAGGGATGCCAGCTGAGCTGTGCCCTGCGGCATCTGAGCAGACATCTGCAGACAGCTGAACTTCGTCTGTTTGTCTGTGGCAAACAGACAGCTTACATCTATCTAATCTGTGATAGCAAAAGGCTCCTCAGCAGAACTCTCAAAATAAACTAATGCTCTCTCCAGTGAGCAAGGCTTTGCTGGGGTGGGGGGAGTACACTGTATAAATCAAGCCTTTGTGCCACATTTTGCTCATTTTTCCCCCTACCATGAGTTGGAATGTACAAGAAGTCCTTGCTGGCCCCATACTCTCCCAGAACCATGAGCCAAAAGAAACCTTTCTTCTTTATTAAATATCCTGTCTCGGATGTTCTGTTACAGCATTAGGAAATAAGCTAGGCCAGGCTATACTCAGGTGTCCTGGAGCTGAAGGTATAGCTCAATGACAGAGCATCTGTTTAGCATCCATGAGACCCTGAGATTAATTCACAGTATCAATGGGTTGTAAGTGGTGCCCACTTTTAATTCTAGTATTTGGGAAGCAAAGGCAGGCAGCTCTGTGAGTTTGAGGTCAGCCTCATCTACATTGTGAGTTCCAGGACAACCAGAGCTACATAGTAAGACCCTGTCTAGGAAAAACAAAACAAAACAAAACAAAACAAAACAAAACAAAACAAAACAAAACAGAAGCACTAAACCAAATCAACCAGCCAACCAAAAACTTCCTGTATCAAAACTCAAACAAAACACAGTTCATTTCAAAAGAGGACTTCAAGGTATCAGGCATCCCTGTCTTGGATCAATCCCACAGTCTGTGATCACCAGCATGGCAGCTATTAGGAAGGATTCTTTTTTTCTCCGCTGGAGAAGTGAGGTGAGGTCCGCTCCATAGTCTGATGCTCTGGCCCCTGTGTGAATAGAAGCTGGTGAGACCATGTCTCTCTCACATCCTTCACAATGGAGCCATGCTCTGGGCCTCTCCTTAAGAGCTTTATGACTGGGCTTAGCTGGGCTTCCCTCAGAAGATGCTGTATCTGTCTTGGGCAGCGCTCATGCCAAGTGCTGTCAGAAAGACAGCTGGTGTCCCAGCAGCCCCACAGCAAGCTGAGTAGCTGTTTATAAGGCTGTGTGACAATAGACACTCATCTTGGTGGCAGTCCAGGAGTCACGTGTGTCTCATTGTGTCTTTCTATAAACAGAAGTTCTTAGATGTAATGTGGCCAAATAAACACATCTTCTTTGTGGGCAGTATCTTTTGTGTCTTTAATAGTCCCTCCATACCTAGAGACAGGAAGTTTTTATTTTCTAAAGTCTCTATACCTCTTATAGCGAGCGACGACTTTTAAGTTCCTGGAAATGATCCCACTGTGCTGTGAGGCCGAGATTACCCACCTCCCGTTCCTCCTCCTCATATGAAGACCAGGAATCCAGCCATCCCCGATGATCTGCAAGGTTGGTTCTGTCAGTGTCAACCTGTCCAACATGCACGGGTGGCTCTATTTCAGGGCTGTCAGTAGCTTTTCTATGTGGTACCGATTGGTAACTTTATTTTTTGCTTCTTACTACACACCTGGCAGTCAGGCTTGGGTACCAATAGTCCTTGCCTATTTCTACCTGTTGGGGATTACCACTTTCTACTAAAATTAAAGCCAGTATGATGGGTCCCATTGCCTTAAGTCCATTCACAATGTTCTTAACAGATGTCTGAATGTTAGGAATAGCTTATGCATGAATAACCTAAGCAGTTTCTTCCTTGTGGTTAATTCACGGTCTCTGACATCCTACATTGCAGGCAGCTGCAGGCAGCTGGTGTCTCTCACAGCTCCAAGTTCTAAAATCTCCTTTTCAGAATAAATGTCCAGAGGTTGAGGAATCCTGGACATGAATGCAGCTGGACCTGGAGAGAATTGGATGTGCTGAGGAGAAAACAGGGCAAGATGACGTGGGCAGAGGAATATACAGGCAGGAATTGTCCAGTGGGGCAAGGTGACCCAAAGAACCTAATGGTCTTGCCAGCAGGGCCCGGACAGAGGGGTGCTGCCTTTGGAATGCCAATTTCATGCTTTATAGTTTTTAAAAAGGGACATGGGAGATGTAGAACTCTCCTCTGGGAGTCGGAATGTATAGCAAAGAGCTTATCCCTGCCCCCGCCCCCTTCTGCAGATGGTAGGAGGGAGGAGTCTGCCTATGCTAATTTGTTTTCTGTTGCTATACCAAAGTAAACTGAGGCTGGGGCCTATGTGAGATAAAGGTCTGTTTGGCTCACAACTGTGGGGCTGGCTCATGACTGTGTCACAACATGGTAAAGAGATACAGACAAGACCAAGAGCATCAGATATTCCTGGTTTTCATATCAGCAAGTTCTCAAGAAAACTTATTCACTTGAGGCCAGCATTCAGCCCAGATCTTGACAGTTCTGCACACTGAACACTGCCACACTGACGCTCAAACAAGTAACATAAAATCCTCTTGAGAGACAGTCTCAATCCACAGTCAGACCACAGTACTGTGACACACAGCACAGGCCCGATCACTGCAACCTTTGCATTTTTATTTCTATAGAGGCAGTAAATGGTACACAGGCTGTTGAGTCTGGGCTCAACTTGCAAGCTCTCTGATGTGGTTGTTATGTGTAGTTGTGGGACTTCGTGTCCTCATCTACACAGTGGGAGTACGGAAATCCACCTTACCTAGTCACTGGAGGGATGCAAGGAGGTCATGTCTGACCAGGAGCAAATTACTCCAACTCCTTCCTGAGTGTTGGAATTAAAGTGTGCACCACCGTGCCTCCTGTCTGTCTCCTGAGTGTTGGGATTAAAGTGTGCACCACCACGCCTCCTGTCTGTCTCCTGAGTGTTGGGATTAAAGTGTGCACCACCACGCCTCCTGTCTGTCTCCTGAGTGCTGGAATTAAAGAATGATTTTCAGTCCTTCCTAGGTGCCTCCTGACCAAGAGGGGTCATCTGTCCCAACACTGCTCCTTTTTGTATAAAAAATTTCAGATTACAGTATAATTTACATGCAAGTACCCAGTTCAGTATTTAATAAATTATAGAGCTCTATCCTCATCCCCACAATTCAGTTTTAGAACTTTTCCATCATCTAAACATCTAATTTTCAGTCCCTCTTCCCGCCCATTGTCCTGGGGCCCAGGAGACGGCTCATCTGAGCTCTGTGCTCGTAAACTCCCTGTCTGCACATTTCACAGGTCAGTCATCTCCTGCATCTGGTTTCTTTCACTTAGCATCGTGTCTCTGTGATTCATCTGGGTCATAGAATTTACCCAAATTTAACCACTTGATATCATCAAGTTACAGACTGCTCCTTACATTTGGTTATTACGACTTCCTGTTGCTAGGAAGGTTAACATACAAGCCTCTGTGTGGACGTAAGTTTTATCTTATGTACAGCCCCAGGGCTGGCTGTGTGATGATCTTCACCGGGTGTGTTGAAACAGTTTCTTGTTATGTACCCAGGCTGGACTGGAATCTTGTGATCTTGGTGTCTCGGCCTCCCAAAAACTGCCCCATTATTTGCCAGCTTCTGACTAACATCTGGCACAACTGTTCCATGATTAACATCAATCTTCAGTCCCTGTCTGCATGATCCCAGTGGTTCACAATGATAAGCATTTCTTCACGTGTTTATTTTAGAAACTTATTTTATTTTTGAAAACAAAAAACAAACAAAAGCTCTCATTGTGTAATTCTGGCTGACTTTGAACTCATTTGTAGACTAGGCTGGCCTTGAAATTACAGAGTTCCTCCTGTCACTCTCTCCTGAGTGTTGGGATTAAAGTGTGCACCACCGTGCTTTGTTCACTGTTTATTATAAACTCGGTCTCCTCTTGGATGAGAGTGTTATTGGAGTTTTTCCCTTGTCTTAAAGTCTTTTAATCTGGAGTTGTATAGGTTGTTGTTGATATTCTTCTTCTTGTTGTTTGTTTGTTTTGTTTTAAGACAGGGATTCACTATGTAGCTCTGGCTGTTCTGGAACTCGCTCTGTATACCAGGCTGGTCCCTAACTCATAGAGATCCACCTGAGTGCTGGGACTAAAAGGGTATTCAACCACCTGGTACAAGTTCTTCATGTATTCTTAGAAAATCCTTTAAAATGTTATTTACAAATATTTCACCCCATCTGTGACCGATCTCTGTGATCTTTCTTTTCCATTTCCTAGTGGTTTTGTTTGTTGTTTTTTTAGCAGAGAGGTTTTTAAGTAGATCTTGACCAAATATTTTTAAGGACTGCTACTTTTGGTATCACAGTAAAAAATTCATAGCTTAAACTAGGGTCATGAAGGTTTCCTCCACATTTTCTTCTGAAAGTTTTCCAGTTTTGTCTCTTTCATTTGGGGCCCAGTTGTGTGTGTGGATGCACGTGTTGTGGAAGTTAGACGTCTACTCTGGTGCCTTTCACTACCACCGTTTACCTTATTTTCTGAGACAATGTTTTAGTGACTCTAGAGATCAGTAAGTCAGATAAACTCCATGGCCACTGAGCCTCTGAGGTCCTCTGCACAGGGATTACAGATGCTGTCTGTCACACGTGGCCTTATGCATGGGTGCTGAGGGTCCAAACTCAGGTTTTCACGTTCCAGAAGAAATCATGTTTCCCACCGAGCCATCTCTGCAGCTCCTGTGACCCCTTTAGAGTTGATTTTCATACAAATTGTGAAATAAGGGCTCCAGTTCATTGTATTTTTGCATGTGTACGGATATGGGGGGGGGTGTGCCTGAGGTGAAAGGGGAGCATGGTTCAGTTCTAACCCCTCAGGGCATATATAGCTAAGTGTCTTTGCAGAAGTTATTGAAGATTAAACAAAATCACCAGGAGTGAACCTTGACCAACATAAAGATCCTTTTGGATTAGGGTACGGACACATAAAGACAACATGTCTTGTACATTCACAGACAGCTAGCTGAAAGCCACAGACAAGGCCGGAGACCCTGCAGCTTGTATTTTAGCTTTCAGAAGTGACATAAAACAAAGTCCTGCTGTGGAAATCACCAAGTCTGTAACAATTTGTGGCCCTGATGAATTAGGCAGTAGCTAGCTGTTCCACCTGTTTATTTAAAAAAACAAAACAAAACCAAAAACCAAAAAAAACAACTTTTTTTCACTGGACTATTCGGCACCTCCCTGAGTATCAGTCAGCCTGGCTTGTGGAAGCATTTACTCCTGGCTCCTGTCCGCTGACCTGTGCATAGATCCCCGGCTCCTGTCCGCTGACCTGTGTGCATAGATCCCCGGCTCTTGTCTGCTGGCCTGTGCATAGATCCCCGGCTCCTGTCCGCTGACCTGTGATCATAGATCCCCAGCTCTTGTCTGCTGACCTGTGCATAGATCCCCGGCTCCTGGCAGCTGACCTGTGCATAGATCCCCGGCTCCTTGCAGCTGACCTGTGCATAGATCCCCGGCTCCTGGCAGCTGACCTGTGCATAGATCCCCGGCTCCTGGCAGCTGACCTGTGCATAGATCCCCGGCTCCTGTCCGCTGACCTGTGCATAGATCCCTGGCTCCTGTCCGTTGACCTGTGCATAGATCCCTGGATAGTACCACGGAGTCTGAATCACCATAGGGAGTAAGGAGCCTTGTGGGCAGTCAGAAAATGGTCAGTGTGACTTATCTTTCAAGGTCCTTTGAATTTACACACACACACACACACACACACACACACACACACACGTTTGATCTTATCAGCATCTCTAAGAAGCCTACTGGATTTCTATCGGATTAAATCCAGATAGAAAGAATTTTTTTTCTGTTTTAGAAAAAATGCTGTTTTTGCAACTCCTAGTCATTTACAGTTTAGCTAGTTAGCTAGTTAGTTAGTTAGTTAGCTAGTTAGCTAGTTAGCTAGTTAGTTAGTTCTTGAGATAGTGTTTCACCTTATATGTAACCCTGGCTACCTAGAACTCATTGTGTAGATCAAGTTCACCTCAAACTCACAGAGTTGTGCGTCTGCCCCAGAGTGCTGAAGGAAGGCAACCACTGCCTCATCCGGCCCTATTCAGAGCTCTCTGAACTTCTCTTGACTGTGCTTTGTGGGTCACTTTTGGTTAAGTACATTTTTAAGAGTTTTACTCTCTTTTGGAGCAGGTATGAGTAGAACTCTTCTCTCTGTCTGTCTTTCTGTCTTTGTCTCTCTGTGCATGTGTGTCTCTCTCTCTGTGGTCTATGCTAGGTGCACATGTGTATGGACATGGATAAAAGCCAGCAGTTGGTATTGGGTGCCTTTCTCGACTATGCTTTGAGACAGGGTCTCTTACAGAATCTGGACTGGACAGGCAGTGAGCCGCCAGGACTCACCGTGTCCACTCCTAGACTCTAGGATCACAGGCACTTAGTGCTCAGTATTTTACATAGGTGCCGGGCCAAACTCAGGCCTTCGTGTTTGTGCATCAAGCTCTTTACTGATCAGGCCATCTCCCCAGCACAAGTGGAAATGTGTTCTTAATTTCACCTCTGGATATGGAGACAACTGGTGACTGCATGTGGCACCTGCATCCTGTGGTCTTACTACACTCGCTTAGTAGAGACAATAACAGAAGTGACAGCATGCTTCCTTCCCAACCGATCCCATCCAACAGCACCAACAGGCAGGCCTTCCTCTGTTGGAACATTCAAGGGCTGAGAGGCCAGCTGCTCCAGCAATAACAGGGACTAAATGCTGACTGGACCATTCACACCCAGGGCAACACCACATAGCCACTGAAAGTGGATTCAGGTTGATTCCACAGTCCTTTGGGTGTGTGTGTGTGGGGGTATGTTTTGTTCTGTTTTGTCTCCTACCCTTGAGTGAACATTTGGCACTGAGAAAGGAAAATAAAACAGAACACCCACGAGGGACGGTGTAGGCACCTCAGCTTACCTTACAATACTCATCAATTGGTATCAGGCGTTTGACTGCTACGTCCCGGATGTGGCTGCGGCGGAAGAGGATTTTGCCTGTAGGAGATGAGAACACATTCAACACAGCAGTGGCCCACCCAACCACCACTCGCAGTGGCTGTCTGAGTAGTAACAAAATTCCTGGCCGCCCTCAGTACTCCAGGCTGTACCTGGGTATGTGGGTAGCCACGCCCAGACTAAACTCCTCAAAGCCCCACTGCTCCAGCGCCATGGCTGGGGCGAACGAGCCTAAGGGAGAAGAGTGTTTTGTTTTTTGTTTTTTCTTTTTTTTAAGTTTTATGAGGATTGAACTCAGAGCCTTGTTCATGCTAAGCACATGCTCTGTAATGGAATTACACCCCAGCCAGCCCAGGAGCAGGTTAAGCGAGCACAGTCACTATACATACTTATGGCCTGTACTACAATATGTGCAATTAATGCCGATAGATGATTGGCATGACTCTCACTTCTAGCATTTCTTTCTTTCTTTCTTTCTTTCTTTCTTTCTTTCTTTCTTTCTTTCTTTCTTTCTTTCTTTCTTTTTTTTTTTTCTTCTTTTTTTGGTTTTCCGAGACAGGGTTTCTCTGTGTAGCCTTGGCTGTCCTGGAACTCACTTTGTAGACCAGGCTGGCCTCGAACTCAGAAATCCTCCTGCCTCTTCCTCCCAAGTGCTGGGATTAAAGGCGTGCCCCACCACCGCCTGGCACTTCCAGCATTTCTCATTCCTGCTGGGAATATGCATAAATAGGCATAAGCCTCTTGTGATGGTTCGTATATGCCTGGCCCAGGGAGTGGCACTATTAGAAGGTGTGCCCTGTTGGAGTAGGTGTGTCACTATGGGTGTGGTCTTTAAGACCTTCATCCAAGCTGCCTGGAAACCAGTATTCTGCTAGTAGCCTTCAGATGAAGATGTAGAACTCTCAGCTCCTCTTGCACCATGCCTGCCTGGATGCTGCTATGTTCACACTTTGATGATAATGGACTGAACCTCTGAACCTGTCAGCCAGCCCCAATTAAATTTTGTCCTTATAAGAGTTGCCTTGGTCATGGTGTCTGCTCACAGCAGTAAAACCCTAAGACACCTCTCTTCCAGTTATTCTGAAATAGCCAGTAGCAGTGGCCAGGCACAGTGCCATACTGTGCTGTAGGGTCGACAGCCATTCCCTTGCCTGCTGCTAACCATCCCCATCCTCTTGCAACACTTTCCACCAGGCTCTGGTGAGCACGCCTGTACGTGTTCCTCCCATGAGGTCCCTTTTCTAGGTTCTGCATCTATGTAAAGTCACACAGAAGGTCCCTCCAAGCTCAGCCTGAGCAGCCCAAGACCCACAGGCTCGTGGGCATCTCAGAGCAGAAACACAGCCTGCCTCCCTCCCTCCCTCCCTCCCTCCCTCCCTCCCCTCATTCAGGTCTCTGCTCCTGTCTAAGGGTCTGCTAAACTTTTGTGCTATTTGTCTAATGATTCTGGGCCTCTCTGATCTACCCATGCTTGCTGAAAAGGAAGATCTAGCAGATAGCACATCAAAGGGTTTGAAGAGCGTTGTCTTCTGAGAAACAGAAAACAGGTCATTTTTTATTTCTCTAAGCCTTCCCATATTTGTTGCCTTCAGAAACATAAAAACATCCTCCCAAAGAAGAGGGGACAGTGTGAGAACCTATTTTCTTCAATGGGAACCTGGAAGGGCCGGGGGGCAGCAGGTTCTCCTATTTGACTTAACATGGAGCGACCCTGCTGAGAATCTGGGTGGGGCATCCTTCCAAGGGCAGGTCTGTCCCCAACCCTGCAAGGCACTGAGCATCTCCAATTCAAATCCATTTCAAGCTGGTGGCCTCTCCAGCCCCAGCCAGTGTGACAATCAAATGGTCACACTTCCCATTCTTGCAGGCCTCTGCAGATAAGGCTGTTTGAAAGTCTCCGAACCTTCACGACTAAGAAGAAATATGAGCCTACGGAGCAGCCCTGGGTAGCAAATGCTTTCATCCATTTCTCAAAGTGAGAGAAGACACCCCCACTCCCCTGTGCTCCCATGGTGGCAGTTCCCTTCTGTGCATCAGGGAGGAGAGCAGTATACAGGCCTCTGACTGTAAAGGTAATAAGAGGGCTCAAAATATTTACAACTAGAATGAGGCTATTGCCAACCTGCACTGCAAAGGACAGACTTGTCTCAAAGCCACCACACATCCAGAGTCTGTTTTGGTTAATTTACTACTATTGTTATTGTTGTTGTTGTTGTTGTTTGGTCAAATTGATACAAGCTAGCGTAATCTAAAAGGAAACCTCACATAAGAAAATGCCTCCATAAGACAGGCCTGTAGGCAAACCTATAGAGTATTGCCTTGGTTAAGGATTGATTTGGCAGGGTCCAGTCATCTGTGGGTGGTACCACAGGTGGCTGAATGATCCAGGAGCAAGCCAAATGCTCCTCATGGCTCTGCCTTGACTTCCCTTAGTCGTAGTGAAGGGAAATGGGATTTAAGATAAAATTTGAGGCCTGATTCATGTAACTTACGTCAAATAATTCAAAGAAAAACTTGTTTGTAAGCTTAGAAGCCTGAGGTGGAGAACATAGTGGAGCAGGCCCTGGTACGTCCAGGCAGGCCTGTTGTTAAAACATTCCTGACATAGTTTGGAGTCATATGTTAACCTAGATAAGTGTCCCGCCTCCCAAGTCTCCTGACATCCTGACTTACATGTACCATTCTGCAAATATATAACCATTCTGTTGATGTTTAAATGGGCCAATCGTGTGCAACCGCGCCAATTCTCCCGAGCCCCCGACCTCCCTCCCTATAAAAACCCCTAGCTTTTGGGTCTTGTGGTCGATTTCTTGTTCTCCTGTGTGAGATATGTATCAACCTGGAGCTCCGTCATTAAACTACCTGGTGTTTTTACAT
The DNA here is from genome assembly GCF_900095145.1 of Mus pahari. Classification (NCBI taxonomy): domain Eukaryota; kingdom Metazoa; phylum Chordata; class Mammalia; order Rodentia; family Muridae; genus Mus; species Mus pahari. The sequence goes on along the minus strand of NC_034603.1, from coordinate 1,333,465 downwards.
CAAGATGGTCTATTCGTGGTTTTTGGGTGCCGCCATCTCGAGACTGGAGTAGGGAGGGATCCCCACAGAGGTCTTTCATTAGACAGTGACATGGACATATGAGCCAAACTAACCCTTTACTCTCCTTCTTGTGCTTGGTGATGGTGTTTTATCAAAGCAATGGAAAGCAGAGGGAGCCAGAGACCCGTGCCAAAGCTTCACCCAGAAGGAGCTCAGTGGGGGGGAAACTCCTCCCTGGGTTTGTAGGGACTTTGGGGATACTGAGGCAGGGACTTTGAGCCTACTGAGGCTCACTAGGTGGTTATAGCCAATCCCTCCTACACCTAGTGCCCAGGAGCCAATCACCTCTGGAGCCTGTGAATGGGGAAGAACAGGGTTCTGTTTTGTTGTCTTCGAGTTCCCCTCCACAACATACCCAGAGTCTCGCCTGTGGTTACAAAGGAGTAATTAATGTGTGCCCCTAAAAGCGTGAGCATGCATGTGACAGTCTAGATAAGAACATGCTAATTCTTTCTCCCATGTGCAGCTCTCTGGGGCCAGTGTCCAGGCAGCCTGGCCAGCGCTCACAGTGGTTCCTTCTTGTTGGTACCTGTGGGTTTGGTGGGTCTAGGGCAGATGGGAGGATGAGGACGAATCACGGTGGGCTACCTCCATACTGGAGTGGAAAGGGTGTTCAGGAGAGAGATGGCTTTGGTGGGAATGGGTGGCTTTTGTTTTCCACAGTGGAAGAAGGCCAAACTGTAATTCTTAGTTTTCAGGTCACCTCCTCTGCCAAGTTGGCCTCCCCAGCCCTTGCTGGGATGGAAAGTCCGCACAGGCTGGGCCCCCTACCCCGCCTTTGTGCTAACATGAAACTTGCCTTTGTCTTGCTGACAAGGCAGTCTGGCTAGAGAATTGACCTCAGGAGAGGAGACCCATTTCCTGCCCACAGTGTTGGCCTGGCGAATAGCTGGGGGGTGGGGTGGGGGTTCAGAAGGTCTTGGGGCCCCTGGGAATCCTAAGCTGGAACTGGGCACAGGGACAAAGGGGTTAGATCTTGTGAGCAGCATTTTCATGAATTCTTGCTGGAAAAGTATTACGTAACCACAAAGGCTTTTAAGAGCCGAGGAGCGGGTCGGGCTCAAGTTTTCTGCCTTGGGAAGTTTTCCAGAGCTGACTTTTCTTTCATCCAGAAAAAAGCTACATCTTTCTGCTCCCTTTCTCTTTCTTGAAGAAAGGCTGTTTTTTAGGCCGAACTTAAACATTCTGCTCATTCCAGAATGACTCCAAAATACAAAACTGAGACCCCACAAAGGAAGGCCCCCCCAACTCTCCTTTCTTACTGCCTTTGCTAAGAGCCTATTCTGTGGCAGGAATTGAACTTTGGGAGCAGAGTCACTGTCTTATTTAACAGATGTGGAAATAGAGGGGCAGGGGAGCGGGGAGGCTGGGGATGGTGATTAAAATCGCGGGGCTGAAGAAGGTTGACTCCAATGTGTGCTTTGCAGCCCTGAGTTTTGGCTATTGTATCTGGCACATGGGGTTCTCTCCACTGGGGGAAAAATTCCAGTGTAGTTGATGTTCTCCCAGTGGAGAGACTTTAAAATGTTAGCTTTTTTTGTTTTTGTTTTTATTGTTTTTGTTTTTTTCCCTAAGAATTCTCTCAGCAGAGAGGGCCTAGAAAACACTGGCTCAACCCAGCCAGGCTGACAGTGCCTGAGAGTCTAGTGAATGGGCACTTGTGTGAATAGAGACCTGTTGCAGGATATTTGATCACACTGTGAAACCCAAGATTGTATTATTTACTGGAAACAACAACAACAACAAAACAACCTGTTTCTAGTCATAGTATGGCTCAGCCCTTGGGATGACTGACATACCTTTAATCCCAAACAGTGGAGGTAAAGTAATTTTGTAGAAGGAAGCACTCATGTTTCAAAGTGATGTCTAATTGAGTGGCAGACAAAGAGACTAATCAGAGGAAGATTTGACTGAATAGGATATGCCCAACTATCAGGGGAAGAGAGAGGAAGAGGGGGTTACTTAAGAGAGCAGGGTAGAGAGGGAGGGGGGGTAGTTTACTGGGACAGTCGTACAGAGACAGGTTGCAGAGAGAGTACAAGCTAGACACAGGTGAAGGCAGAGTAAGCCAGAGAATGAGAAGGAGCCAGAAGATTAGAAACATACTGCCAAAGTTAGTCTAAGGCCAAGCAGAACAATTCAGTAGAGGCCAAGGGAGAGAAGCCAGATTAAATCAGTCAGCTTGGAGAGGAGTTTGAGCCAGAACAGCAAGGTTGAACCAGTCAGCCAGAGCGCAGAAAGAACTAGAAAGGGTGAGCTTATTCAGCAGCAAGTCTCAGAGGCTGAAAACATCTTAGGCATAGATTACATTGTACAGAGGCCAGAAGCTTCCAGGACTAGGCCTAGGTTAGCAGACTGAGGTAGTAAGCCTCAGAGATAACAATTATATCAGATTTATAGGGATCCAAGAAAGGAGGAAGATGGTGAGTTCTCCAAACCATGGGTTCCTGGGGTGACTGTCAATGTGCCTGTCATATATGTGCAACAACATCAAGTGAGCGATAACCTCAGTGACCTGTCAGACGGTTACACAGTCTTCATTGGCACCATCTTTATAGGACCATTCTCATCTCCAATTTGAAAGAATTGAGTAGAATTCACATGCTACTGAGACATTTGCCAAAGTTGGGTGTGTGTGTGCCCAAGGTGACAAAGTTGGAAGTGAATCCAGGCATGAAGCTTGGAGCCAGCATCCCTGTTTGCATCCAGATCTGCCATCTATGCATGTGTTTGTAGTTCCTCTGGGACCCAGTTCCTCCTTTGTGACAGGGGTATGGAGCTGACTACCTGAAATGCTGGGAATGAATTGGGGTGTAATGTAAATCACTTACCTGTGCTGGCATCCGACAACAGCGGTAAGTAGCAGTTGTTAGAACTTGGAGTAGGTTCTGTTCTGCATAATTCCTCTTTTCATCTAAAGTCTTGACATTACTCTTTGGTAGGGGTGGGAGGAGCTGGGGGCAGGGGTAGGGAGGAGCTGGGTGTGCATACAAGTTCTTGCCAAGACTGCATTATACCCTTTGTAGCAGCTGGTTTAACAGCTGACACTCGAAGTGCTTGGTACCATGATGCCAACATGTCCTGCTGTAATCCGCAGAGCATGTGGATATGATGGGCAAGCCCATGCCTTACATCATCCTGGATCAGCCTGGAAACCCTTCTAAGCAGACAGCATTCTCTCACAAGGAGGTTAGAAGGATCTGAAGTATCAGAAAATTTCTATGCCTCCACCAGACTGGCCTGTGGGAGTGTGTGTGTGTGTGTGTGGCATGTTATTAATTGCAAATTGTTGTGGAAGGACTCAGCCCACTGTGGGCTGAGCAAGCCATGGTGAGTGAACCAGCTTCCTTCTTGGTCTCAGCTTCAGCTCTTGCTTTTTACCTTTCCCTACGCTAGTGACAGAGAAATGGAAGATGAAGTAAACACCTTCGTCCCCAAGCAGTTTTTTGGTAGTGGTGTTAATCATAGCAACAGAAGTAAACTAGCAGAGAAACAATGCCCCCCCCAACAGTGGTGGGGGGAGGAGCTCGCGGGCTCTTCTGGGGACCAGGAGCTGTTCTTAATGTGACCAGGCTTGCCCTACCCGAGAGAATGCCCCTTACCCACCTGGCAGAAATGGAATGATCCTCTGCTTGGGGTCTTTCTGTCCTCCTTCCATGGGGAACTTGTCCAACATCTGCATCTAAATGGGAGGGAATAGAAGTGAGAACCTTTTACGAAACAAAATACACATTCTCTGAGATCTTAAATTTGTGATTTGACATATTAGAAGTTCATATCAAGCTTTTCAGAAACCTGAGGCTATGGGGATGGAGTCTGGTTCTGAGACCTTATGTGGTGAAAGCAACTGTTTATATCCACGGCTTCCAAACTGTGAAAGCTCAAAGCTGCAAGAGACCATTCTTAGTTGTTTGGTTTTTAAAAAAGATTTATTTTAAATTATGTGTCCATGTGTATGCATCTGTTCAACATGCACGCTGGTGTCCCAGGAGACCAGAAATGTCAGGGTACCCAGAACTGGACTTATAGGCTGTTGTAACTCGCCAATGGTGGTCATAGAAACCAAACATGGCTCTTCTGCTGTGTGCTCTCTTACCATGGAGCCGTCCCTCCAGGCCACCATTCTTGATTCTCCTAGAGTTTAAGCCATGGGCTTGAAATGTAAACAATAGCCTAAGGACTTCTGTTTCACAGACACCACTACGCTCTGTATTTTGGGAAGTGACAGGTGTGTTAAATTGCCCTTCACCTTTAAGCCTAGGCTTTTGGCATCATTCTTGACCCACCCTGAACCCCCAAACCTGCTCAGCAGAGCCTGGTGCCTGGTCCTATGCTGTATGCATGAGCCACCATGAGAACATGCAGTTTTGCAAAGAGCCCGGAAAACAGTCTGGTGGTTGGGAAGTAGCGTGTCAGATACCATAAAACAGGATGGGGTTGAGGACAGACCTGGGGGCAGACCATAACAAGACTGACTCTGACAGCTTAAGAAAGGAAGTGAAGCTGAGCACAGTGACGCACACCTTTAATCCCAGGGGCAGGTGAATCTAGCTCAAGGCCAGTCTGGTCTACATAATGCGTTCCAGGCTGGCCAGGGGTACAGAGTGAGACCTTGTAAAAAGTATTAATTTTAGAAAAAGAAAGAAACTAATGTGAAATCTCTGGTTCAGTACTCAAAAAAAAAAAAAAAATCACACGAATCTGCCACTCAATTCTTGTGTGTTCTGATGTAACTTTAAGGGTCTTTGCTTTAAGTCCCTCTAGTAATAGCCTCGCACTACAGTTCAAACTGGGCTGGGTTCAGCACTCCTTTCTGGCTTCCTGGCTACATGTGAATCAGGTTGGGTCAGGCTATGCTGCTGTAACAAGCTCTAAGCTCGAGAGCTCTAGCAATACCAAAGCTGTCTGCAGATATGTCCATGTTTCTCAACCCAGGTTTGAATTGTACTTTCCCACCCCTCTGAATTGGGCCACATCTAATGACCAGCAACATTTGTCACTTCAGGGTTGGGGCTGACAGCTGGATCTGAGTTTGCTGTTGTCTATTTCCCTCTCTCTTGTGAAAGACATACTCCCTGACAGTGACTTCGCTGCCATCTGCAGTCCTGGAGGGAGGGCATGGAGCCTTTGCAAGCCTTCCCATGGTCCAGCTCTTGGCCTAGTTGATCAGGCCACCCTTCTATCTGGTAGGTTGTTTTGCTGCTGCTATTGTTGTTGTTTTTGAGACAGTCTCACTATGTAAGCTCTGGCTATCCTGAAGCTAACTACGTAGCTCCAGGCTGGCAGGCACTGCATCTCGGCAGGACCTACCCCCCAGCCCCCGCCCTGCCTTTACTGTAGACACCAGCACTCAAGGTCCAAGAGGCAAAGAAATTGGCCCAGTGCCTGCAGCCCACAGTGTGGCAAGGCCAGAGCCTGAAGCTCAGTGGTGCTTTGTCATTGCAAGATCTCATCTCTGTAATGCCATGAGGACCGGAGAGGGCAGGGGGCATGTGCATCAGGCTCGAGTTTCTGGCTTCTTCTCTTCTAGTTTACACAATACCTTGGGGAGTGGCGCAGCTTCAGGGAGGTTGGGCTCGCAAGGGCAGCTGGGGTATGCAAGCTTCCAGAAGCCTGGGCAAGAGGCTTTATTCATGGATTTTCTTTATTATCATGTGCAGTACTAGGGATGGATCCAAGGGCTTTGTACATACGAGTTAAGAGAGCTACAATTAATTATAACCACTGGGATACCCTAGGTTCTGTTATCCATGGTGTTATTTGTGGCTGTTCATCATTGGCCCCTACTCGATCCTGCATGGGGACGGTAAAACTTGGTCCAGTGTCCTTCTCTTACTGCCGAGGCCACTGTGGTCCTCCTTGGGAAGACAGATTCATTTCTGAAGAATTCTTCTATACCAGCACATAGCAGGCTTTCAATAAATACTGACAAAATGACTGCTAACAGTGGGGGATTCAGGGCACTGCAGGTGGTACTCAAGAGTGCTCTGGACTCTTCAAGACATTTTATGTTGAACCTAAAACTACCGAAAACACAAAAGTTTAGTGAAAAGAACCAATGGGTTCAACAGAGAGAAACTCTCCTCGAAGGGGAAATCTCTTCAAAGGACAGTTAAAATCTCTAATGAATAGCAGTCATGTTAGTAATATAAAATAATAATAGCAACAATAATAATGGCTACAGTGCTCAGTCGTTGACAGTTAACAGTCTGCTCATTCAGTTTGATCTAATCTTTACAGTAACTCTGTGAAACAAACATTACAAGTTCCAAGTCTCAGATGAGGAAACTTGGGAGCAGAGAGGGCAATCAACTTGCCTTAAGCCACACAGCAGAGCAGGGGTATGACAGGTCCCAACACCTTTGTCTATTCATGTTCTAATATCGCTCTTTAGCTGGGTTCAGGGTTATGTGGATATGGGAAACCAGCTTGAGACAAGGCAGGCTTAATATTCCGTGCACACAGGAATAGCACATTACATTTTCCAAAGCAATTCATCAGTCTTAGCTGCAGAGGCTCTGAAATTTATAGGTTTGCCTAGCGCTATCTCCTTTTGCCTTCTCAATATTAAGACAAAGTTGAAACACCACCAAGGGGAAGCATATTGTAAAGAATGCACAGTAACAAGGCTACTTCCATTCCCTTGATGCATTCTGAGACACTCTCGGGATGTCCATGCTCTGACTGGGGCAAAGCTCTGAAGTTGGTGGAAGAGATGGCTGTCTGCATAGTGGATGCCCAATTAGGCCATGGAACTGTGTACCCAGATATGGTTGAAAGATATATTGTATATTGTATACGTGTAACACAGTTTAAAATGTAGTAAAAACAACAACAACAACAAAAAAAAAACCAACCAAAAAAAAAAACCCCAGTCTCCCATGCTACTAAGTTACTCCCAAATCAGTTTCAAAGTAGTGTTATTTACAGTCCCAGATGACTATCCCTCATTCCTAGATGGCCATGCAGGTTGATGCCTCTGGTGAAGCTGCATGCCCCAAGGGGACTTATCTGAGGTTAGACAAGTGGTGTTTAAACCAGTGTGGACATTTGTTAGCCAGGGGAAACACTCATTAGCTGATATGGACATACTATTAGCTATGTGGATACTCACTAGCCAGTATGGAAACTCCTTAGCCCATGTGGATACTCACTAACCAGTATGGATACTTGCTAGCCAGCATGACAGCAAGAACTCAGGTGGTACTCAAGCTGTAGGGCTTCTGTGGCCATGAACCCATGAACTGGATGTTGAGGGCAAGTTCATCTTTTCAGACACACCTGGCTCCTAGGGTAGTAGTTGGATCCCTGCATTTGGGGCACATAGTTATCCCTGCCTCTCTAAACTTGAATGCTTCTACTTGTGAAATGCCCATGATACTGCCCTCATACTAGTAAAGGAGGAGTCAGTGAGGTGGCATTTAAGAAAGGCACCTCAAAGCTCTAGCAAAGAGTAGTTGGTATTAACAGATTGCTCTGCTGGGTGTAGAGTAGTTGGTATTAATCGATTGCTCTGCTGGGTGTTGCTGTGAGCATTGTGGGCAGCCCAGTCACTCACTCCCAGGGCTTTGCTTAGATGTCCACTGCCTCTGTGACATCCTGATTGACACTAGAGCACTAGCTCAGGCTAAGGTAGAAAGTGAAGCTCAGGGAGGCTGAGTGACCTGTCCAAGGGTTGGGACCTCACACCAAGTGTTCCTATTCCTCCTTCAAGTTCAGGGGTCTTTTCTGTCTGTTCCAGCCTCATGCGTACAAGACACATAACCAGATGTTATGTCATAGTGGCAGAGAGAACCAAAGGACTTGGACTTTTCTAAGACATCGGGAATATGGGGATATTTTTGCTGGCTGGCGACAGTGTCCTTTCCATGAAGCAGCCTGTGGAGTGCTGCCCCTACCCTGATAACCCTCTTTACTTTGTTTCCTTTGCTTACATCTCCTGCCTAAGAAGAGGAGGTACCTGCAGTTCTGGCTTCCTTGATGCCCTCTAGAACACCCAGCAGTTGGTGTCCAGGTACACTAGCTGGTTGTTGATCCTGCTTTTGTCTCTGTGTGCCTTGAGCACCTCATCCTATGGTCTAAGATGAGATTAAGTCACTGTGGTGGTTTGAATATGCTTGGCCCATAGGGAATGCTACTGTGGCCTTGCTGGAGTAAGTGTGTCCCTGTGGGGGTGGGCTTTGAAGCTCTGCCCAGTGAGAAGGGCCTGTCTTTTCCTGTTTGCCATCAGAAGAAGATGTGGAACTCTTAGTCTTCCAAAACCATGCCTGCCTGGATGCTGCCATGTTCCCACCTTGATGATAATGGACTGAACCTCTGAACCTGTAAGCCAGACTCAATTAATTGTTGTCCTTTATAAGAGTTACCTTAGTCATGGTGTCTGTTGACAGCAGTAAAACCCTAACTAAGACAGCCACAGAGGAAATTCTTTTCTTCGTCCTCCAAAATAATGGTTCTGATGAGCTAGTCACAGGCTGGAGCAGTAGCCACTGCCATGCACCTCACCATGGGGCCCAGACATGAAGAGAGACAAGTCTTTGACTTGGCAGCCCTAGGTCCAGCTGCATCCAGAGCCAAAGTCCTTGGTCTTCTCAGCTCCATTCAGCTGATGAACACGATGTGGGAGAATCCAACCTAGCTGAAGTTCTAGCTGCATTGTGTCAGTCTGACAGAAACTAGACCCTGAGCCAGAAAGTGGAAAACTAAACTGAATCCAACCTGTCAGATCCCAAAGTCTGGAACCTTGAGAAACTGATGCTGGGTCCTCCTTGATTCCAAGCAGCCTGGGTCTGCCAGTCACTCTACCAGCCAGCACCCATTCCTATTCAGCAGCCCAGGGCTGTTCTTACAGTTTCCACAAAAGAGAGAGAGAGAGAGAGAGAGAGAGAGAGAGAGAGAGAGCTAGCTATACCTCACATGCCACGAAATTCACTCTTTAAAATGTACCCCACTCCGCAGTTTTCTGTGTATTTACAGTCAGCAACCATGACCACTAACCCAGTTCTAGAACCTTTTCATTACTCCCAAAAGAAACCCAACACTTAGAACCAGCATCTGCCCATTGTCCACTTCCCTAAACCCTATGGGATTGCTCCCTCAGAACACAAGCACCATTTTAACTTGAAGCTGAGAGCAAAATCAGCATCAGAGAGCAGAGTGGCTAAAACCATGGGCTCTGGTGTCCCACAGCCTCCAATCTGAGTGCTGTCAGACTAGCTGTGTGACTTGGGCAAATGAGTGAACTTCTCTGAGCCTAGGCTGTTTCACCTGTGTTATCAGATAAAATGCTTTTGATGATTAAATGAATGGACTGAACCCATGAGCAGAGCCTCAGACATGCTGGCTATGATATTATCCCATATCACTAACGAGAATGCTCAGACAAAGAAGACTAAAGGAGTGTGACCAAGATTATACAGTCGATCGTGGCTGGGCCCAGGTCTTCTGAACTCTCTGCCTTTTATGTTACATTACACCAGCTCAGCTGCTCCTCCTCCAAGCCTGAGCTCTCCCCTCAAACTCACAGTCAAGTCACTTAAAAAAAAATTCAAGGCCATGTGTCAAATGGGTTATGGAAATCATGAAATGATCTAACGTGGAGTCACGGTCCCACATGGGTTGGCCTTCTTGCCTAGTCCCTGGGGACCACTGAGTTGAGTAGCCAACCTCTCCTACCCATCTGGGGTTGATATGGGGGAGAGAAGGCTGCTTCTAGCTTGAGTCAGACGCCTGGAATCATATGGCTTTCCCGCTCTGTCGCCATGCCATCTGGGATTCCTTAGAACTGGATGAAGCCAGGCCTCTGAACAGCTTCACCATGCCAGGGGTGGCCACCGGGGGCAGACCATTCTGTCCTAGTGAAGCCCCAGTCAGTACTACACTGAGCAGGGAAGAAAACCTGACTTAAGTTGTGGTAGAAGCAAGGTCAGTAAGAACATGACATAATAAGCACAGGACTTGGGCTGGAAAGACTTGTGACCGGACCTCACAAAGAAGGTCACCATGGGTGTCACATCACTGGAGAGGGACAGCTCACCCTTAACACACTGAGCCAGGTCCATCTCATGTCACAGCCATAATAAGTCCCGAGGTTGAGAGGCACAGAAGAAATGGAGGCTCAGAAATGTAGAGAGGAGACACCAGGTATGGCCTGACAAGAGAAGGTTGGGCCTTGAACTTGGGTTGCCTTTATTCTTGGGCCACATGTTTCAACATGCCAGCCATTAGACACATTTACCCTCTCTCTTGCGTCTCATCCTCCAGCTGGCACTCGCTGGGCCAGTATCACCTGCTTCCCACCACAGCTGACAGGCTGCTGTGGCGGCTGACCCAGGATCCTGGAGACCACCAGGTTCTCCCCTCCCTCAGAGTCTTCAGTTGCTGACAGCAGGGAAAGAGAGCTGACAGAGACTAAAGTTGCTGATCTGAGGATGCTTAGGGCATTGGCCAATTGGCTGCTGAAGAGGCTGTTCTAAACTCGTCAGTGGGAAAATGAAGCAGGTTGGTCAGAGGGTTCTGAGGCCACAGGATGGATGGGCAGGAGCTGCCAGTGGATACTGGGTCCTCTCAAAGCCAGAGCAGTGTTTGCTCTGGGTTCTAGGCAACAGTCTGCTCTGCCTGCACATCCGCCCCACTCCTCTCTTCATGGGCCAGCGAGTTGAGTGGGCTCTGCTCTGCAGACGTGAATAACCCCTGGGATGATGTTCACGTTGTTCTTGATCCTTAGCCCCACTGTTCCTTGTTGGAGGTGCCAGGCTGGCAAGAAGTCCCTGAACACATGCAAAGGCAGAGCTCCCAAGGTAGACACCACTGCCTAGAACAGCAGCAGCCTAGCAATGGGCAAAAGCTCTAGGTCATCCACATTACCGCCCATTTGCATGAAAAGGCAGGGCAGCTCTGAATGCTCTCTCACATGGGGCTTCTGTATGTCGCTTGCTCAGGGCACTGGATAGCGCCAGTCATCACCGCTGCCCTGTGCCTCCTTTCCCTCTGTGCTTTCTTCTCCCCCATCTACTCATTCTACATGGTGGTTAGCTTATTTATTGCGGGGCTGTGCTCAACCTTGCATGTGTGAGGCACACACTTCCCCACTTTGCAGCATCCTACCCCATAGCACGTTTCACAGATAGCCCCGCTGTTTATTTATACTCAGCTCGTTTGCAGCAGAGCAGCAGAAAATTATAGGTGTACGTGACACTGCTAGATGAGGCTGCATGCTGTTGAACACAAAGCGTCACAGATGAGCTCATTATGTTTTAAATGATTAAGTGACTGGTATCTCAATCACTTTATATGAAGCAGGGACTCCTGGCTGTGTGTCATTAAGGTGTGAGAGACTGTTTAAACTGCATAAGAGAAATCAGTTAGGAGCCTATTGCTGTCTGCCCTCCTCCTTTACAGCAGTGAGGCACAAGCTCTGGACATTCTCCAGTCCACACTAGCAGGAAAAGCTTGGGTTTACGTAGTCAAGGAAGCCTGACGTTAATATTACCCAGACCCTGGGAGAACCTAAGATTCTCTTTCCCAACCCAGGCTATACCCTTGATGCCATGCTGGAATAGCAACTCAGGAAAGCCCTTTCATTGGCTGTTATGGTGATTGGCATAGAGCTAAGCCTATGACATGCAAAGTGGTTGCCAGGATACATGAGAAGTTGTGGTGGTTTGAATAGGTTTGGCCCCCATAGACTCCTGTATTGAATGCTTGGCCCATAGGGAGTAGCACTATTAGAAGGTGTGGCCTTGTTGGAAGTATCACCGTGGGAGTGTGTTTTAAGGTCTTTTATGGTCAAGCTACACCCAGTGTGGCACAGTCTCAATTCAAGATGTAGAATTTTTCAGCTCCTCCAGCACCATGTCTGTGTGCACACTGCCATGTTTCTTGCCATGACCATAATGGACTAAATCTCTGAAACTGTAAACTAGCCCCAATGAAATGTTTTCCTTTATAAAAGTTGCTATGGTCACAGTGGCTCTTCACAGCAATAAAACCCTAACTAAGACAGAAGTCATTGTTACTCTTTCCTACAGAGTGTGAGCCCAGAGTTGCTAGAGCCATTTGCAATCAAGTGTGACTGAGGATGTAGCCAATACCAATTATGGGGACATAGAAGGAGATGTCAGGTCAGATGGCAGAAAGAAAACCTTGCACTGAGAAGCCTGGGAGCCTTCTCCTCAATGAATGAAATCTGAGTTGGTCCTGTCACTAGTAGGGCAGACACCATTCATCCATTGTGGATGGAGGCTCACACTGGACCTCACCAGGCGGTAGGGAGTTCAGAAAGCCAGGAACATCCCTTAGTGTCTGTGGCAGATGTTGTCTAGAGAACTTGCCGCCGGGTGGTAGTGGTGCACGCCTTTAATCCCAGCACTTGGGAGGCAGAGGCAGGAGAATTTCTGAGAAGGAAGGAAGGAAGGAAGGAAGGAAGGAAGGAAGGAAGGAAGGAAGGAAGGAAGGAAGGAAAGAAAGAAAGAAAGAAAGAAAGAAANAGGAAGGAAGGAAGGAAGGAAGGAAGGAAGGAAGGAAAGAAAGAAAGAAAGAAAGAAAGAAAGAAAGAAAGAAAGAAAGAAAGAAAGAAAGAAAGAGAACTTTGTCATGTCATCTCCTGAAGGACACTGACTTCTCTAGCCTACTTGGAGCTGCCTGCTTTTAGAGACACTGATGTAAAATTGCCAGCCCAGGGTTAGCTAATGGAGATGGTTCCTACTGTGCTGTGAGCTCCTACTGAGTTACCCAGCTCACAGTGAGACTGGCAGTGCATGGTTGTTCATTGGTTCATGCATTCTTTCACTCATACATCCATCCATTAATTCATCCATCCATCCATCCGTTCATTCATTAATTTATCCATCCATCCTTCCATCCATCCATCCATATACTCATGCATGCAAACATGCACCAACCACTAAATGAACACATGCTATATCCCAGGCCTTGAGTAAAAACATTAAGGAAAGAAAGGACGAGAAGGACATGGTCCCTACCCATGACCGTCACAGTCTGGAAGGGACAGAAAAGCTGACAACATCAGTATAGAGAAGCTCACAGCACTGGGTGACGGCTCCTGATGGGCAGAACCAACGGCTCCTGTACTGAGCAGAGAACAAAGTCACACAAGGCTTCCAGAAGCTGGAAACCATGGTGGTAGAGAGTTATCCAGCCAACGAGCCAGGTAGGAGAGCACAGGGTCCAAGCCCAGGTGAGGGGCAGTAGAGTAAAAACCAGTGGGTGGGGCTGAGGAAAGGTGCATGCAAAGTGCCCAGACAGACTTTAGCATCCTGTATCACCAAGTGCTCACTGTACCAAATGAAGTTAAACATGGTTCCAGGGGCACGTGTGGCCTCCAGGCTGGCCCCCTTCAGGGGCAGCCAACAAATACATCTTCTCTTATTCAGTTAAATGGATCAAAGCACAAGGCAGTCAGGACCTTCCTTACTTATGCCTTAAGTAACGGATGTCAGTTTAGAGTCTAGAACATGAAAAGATGAGGCTCTAAAGTCACAGTGTATGGATGTCCAATTAACCTCCTCTCCCACCACAGATGCCTACCTGGAGGTCAAAGAACTTGCTGTAGCGCCGGTAGATGGCCTCCGTGGCGCCACTGGACCACGTGACTCGGATGATATAGACCTGCAGGAAGGGACCAAGGAGACAAACATTAACCACAAGTGGACAACATGGTTGGAACACTCTCTCTCCAATCCAGGTTCTGGGAATTTCATCCCTGTGGGACAGAGCAGGGAGGCAAACCTCTGAGGGGTGTCGAATGGGTTAAAGGCATTAGCTCATGGGTGGGTCCTGATGCCCAGTGGGCTTGTTAGAAAAGCCAGTTTAGTTCAGCCATCCTCCTGCGCTCTCATTCACCTTCCTTCTTGTGCCATGAGTTAAATATCCTAAAGGACACTGCCAGATGTCAGCCCCTTGATCTCGGGCTTCAAAGCTTCTAAGAAATAAACCTCTATTCTTTACCAATTACTCACCTGTGCCATTCAATTGCAACAACACAAAGCAAACTAAGGGAATCTTTAGTCTCTGAGACTGAGGAGTTTGAGCCAGAAAACCTGCGTGTTTCAATCTCAGTTTGGCCAAGGACCAGCTGGACCAGTCAGTCCCTTGCTGTCTCTAAGCCATAGCTCCCTCCCTCCTCAGTAGAAGGGGAATAACAGCTCTTGCCTGAAGAGCTGTGTCAGGATGGGACAGGGCAGCTTGGGCCACCGCTACTCCCAGCACTGTCTGCTTCCCATGTGGCTCTTCTGCCAGAGCAATTCTTAAAACCTTCCCACTTATCCAGAGAAATCAGGGTGGCCAAATCCTCAACCACTTCTACATTCTGAGTGCTGTGCCGTCCTGATGCTTCTGCTAGAGAGGACTTGGGCTAATGCAGATGTTCCCTTGAGTCTCAGTTTCTTCATCTGTGAACTGGGCTAACAGAACCCGTGACCTCTGCTTCCCAGGCTGTATGAGCATCTAACAAAAAAATCAAAGTCATGTCTTTCACCTTGACCACACATCACAGCATCCACACAAAACAATATGTTAATAACAAGCATGGGGGAAACTGAGGTACCTGCTGGCAGGCAGGCATGTGCCTCGGTGGAGACAACAGTCGACCTTGCTGGCTTTGGTTGGCACTGATTACCATAGCACCTCAACTTTTCTCCAGGGAACCATTTTACTCAGCCCCTTAGAAACAGAGGAGACACTATCCACGGTGACCCGGAGGGGGTGACAGATATGTGAGCCGAGCTGGGTCAACTGGAGTCCGTAAGAGTCAGTTATGGGACTTTATTCTTCACATCAAGAGACTAAAAATACAATCTGACCATGTCTATTTCAGCTTGAAGCTAAGTCTACACCTGTTTTCTGGGCCAGTAATTACCAAGTGGTCCACAGAGAGCTATGTATAATTATAATAAATCTGTATAATTATAATAAAATAGCTTAGTTATCATTTTTACTTATGCACATTTATGGGGCATGGTATGATCATCTGATGTATGCATACCATGTGTAGTGATAAAATCCAAGTGTGTGTGATATATGATTGACATATATGATAGACAAATGATAAATACATATGCATACATACACACACATTTTATATATATATATATATATATATATATATATATATATACACACACACATAATGGTGCTGGGGTTAGAAATTGAAGAAGTATAAGCTGAAAGAAACTGTAGAACTCAGCTAAGCTAATGACTTGACCTATCAAAGGTCCCTGCCCCTAGAGATGCCCAAGCAAAGTTTGGCTGGATGCTAAAGACATGGCTACTGAAATTTAATAGAAAAATAAAAGATATTAAGAAAGACCACCAAGTATTTTGTTTTCTTAAAATCAACACAGAGCAGCTTCCCACGCATGGAAAGCCTCTTCAGGTACGATTTACTCCTGGCTGCCTGCTCCCACTCTGAAGGTGTTGGACCACAGCAGGCCAAACTGCTTTGTGGGCATGAACCCCTGAGCAAATCTGATGCAGTGCTTGTAGGCACAGGCCAAACTGTCACACACTCATCACAGGATTGTCATACGATCGGTCCTGAGGACTCAGGGCTGGAGATGACACACACCAGCTTTGTGGCTACGGGACACTGAGGTGCTGGCCTCTACGGCTGTGGCACCCTTACTCTGCTATGGAGGCAGCGGTCTTCTTGAGGGTCATGCGTGACAGCCATAGCTATGTCTGGCTCCTGGGGCACATTAGGGAGTGCTCAGCTCCCCCCATGCTGTGGTCACCCCATGGTCACATCTGATACCCTTTCCCCACTTTTGGCTTCTCTTGGAGAATTGCCCTTCCTCCTTTCTTACTGTTTCGCTATAGGGAGGTGTGTCTCCCACACCTGGTCAAATACAGCACTGCCTGACCCTGGTCATAAAAGGGGGCCCGCACCTAACCCAAGCCAAGATGACAGGATTCAGGATCTCTGACGGCATCATAAGATTCTTTTCCCCTGAAATGCCCTGGTGGGAGAACACTGTGCAAGAAACGACCCCATGATAAGCACTTGCTATGTAGAAGAAAGCCAAGTAAAGACATGACGTCTATATGGGATGCATTCTTAAAAGCCTCAAAACTCACCAGCAGACAAACTAATTCAATCCCAAGAGACATGTAAAAGCCCTACTGGACACGTCACTGGAGCAAACAGACGGATGGCAGGAAAGCCAATGAGGAGGTAGCAGTGCCACTAGCCTTTGGAGAAAAGCAGATTAAATAGTGACAAGAGACCATGATAGCGTTTGGTGAGCATCCACACATGGTCACATGTGTTACGGGCCTGGTCACCAGCCTGCCGTGAAACCATTGGTAGGTAGAGACCGGAAGGAGGAAGTTAGGTCATCGGGGCGTGCCCTTGAAGCACATTCCTGTCCTTTTCATTGCATGGCCAACATGATCCACCATACACTCCCGCCATGATATACGTTGTCATGTTGTAAGCAAATGCAAAGGAGATAACTACTCTTGACCTCTGACAATATGAGCCAAAGGGACCTTTCCCTTCCTATAAGTTATCTCCAGCACGTTGTCATAGTGACCGAAAAGCAGCACAACAGTGAACGGAGGAAGTGGAAATTACTGACAGTGTCAGGCATGACAGTGCTGTCTGTAATCTCAGCACTTGCAAGGTGAAGCAGGAAGATTAGGGGTTCAAGACCACCCAGGGCTACATAATGAGACCCTGTCCTAATTGTCACCATGTTAGCTTTCCCATCCCTGTGACAGAATGTCTGACTGGACTCAGAGTCAAGAGTAGTCAAGTTTCCAGAGGTGCCAGCCTTTCATAGAGGGAGGACATGGTGGATCAGCGCAGCTCACTCTGTGGCAGGACGCAGAGGAAAGGGAAACCAGGGAGGAGGAAGGGTTCAAAGTGAATACAGTCTCTGAGGCGCACGGATGACAGCCCATTTTTATGTAGGCTTGCCTCAGAATGCCAAAGCATTGTAAATCCATCAATGGATTCAATGCACTCATCGGCCAGTGCCCTCTCTGGAAACACTATCCAAACCCCCAAATGTGTGGGATGCTGATTTCTCAAGCGCTATTCAATCCAGATGCTCAAGCTGATGGGTACCACCAATGGGTGCCATCTTGGTCATCACAGTGAGCACAGGTATGAATGGTGAGAGCAAGTGGGCCTGCCCCTCCAAAAAAGGCCTCACCTCATCACACTGCTCTCTCCACAGGAGCTCTGGGTTGGCCCCGCCCTGCTGGGGGAGCTGCTTCTGTGGGTCCCACGGGGACACAGAAGAACTAACTGTACCTCCAGCTAACCTCACCAAAGCTCGGGCACAGGTTCCTAGATGCTGAATGAGTTTGGGCTCTGTTCCTTCTTCCTGGTGCCTATAGGGAGCCCTGACACCCCAGCCTCCACATCTAGACCTCAGTCTGCCTGGAAAGAATCTCGGGTTGAGTGTTGAGAAGATGGCTCAGCGGTTAAGAGCACTGGCTGCTCTTGCAGAGGTCCTGAGTTTAATTCCTAGCAGCCACATTGTAGCTCACAACCATCTATAATAATGAGTTCTGATACCCTCTTCTGGCATGCAGGTATATATACAGATAGAGCACTCATATACATAAAATAAATAAATAAATAAATCTTTAAAGAAAAGTCTCGAGCCTGGTCAGATGCCCATGGGACGCCCAAGAGCCTGCTTCACCTCTGTGAAGGGCTAGAGACCACCCCAGAAGCTCGGGACGGCCCTACTCTGCTGGGGAGCTACCACTGAGAGGTCATTGGCTGCTCAGGGATGGTGTGAAGTGTTGTGTGGCCTGGGCCAGAGTGACTCCTTTCCTCTGAGGACGACCCGCCTGTCCTGGTTGCACCTGGAACATTTTCATAAGGCAGGAGCGCAGTAACAACACTCAGGGATGTGACCTGTGAGGCCACCTATCCTGCTTGTTCCCATGGCCAGGGTTCAGTGGCCCACAGGGACAGTCCTCTTGCTTAGGGAATAAGACCTGAGCTACCCAGCCTCACACAAAGGCCGAAGCCTGGAGGCACTGATGCACACAGGGCAGACATCTGCTTTGCAGAGAGACACAAGTGATGGTGACTACACCATAGGGACCGAGGGAGAGTATATGTTGATCTGGCCAGTGCTCAGGATCTTGCTTCCAGGCCCTGCCTCTGGCTTCCATTCCACACAGCAGGGCCAGGGCTTTCCCCCTTAGCTACCCTTCTGGCAAGACAAAGGGATTTGTGCAACGAACAGAACTCCTGGGTTACATTAAAGTTCTTCCACTGAAGCCAGCCCCTCAGCTTCAGGGGGAGTTACAGTTGGCCTCTGTGCCCGAGGTTCTGTTTGTGTGGGTGGAAATGGTAAAATGATGCTGGTCTGTACTTAACATATACATTTATCTTATCCTCTGGTCACTACCAATACAACAGTCATACCAATACAATCTAACACATTTCACATGGTATCTCCATTGATACCAATATCAGCATCGTAAGTGACCTACAGATACAGAAAACACAGAGGAGGACGTGTGTAGGTTATATGCAAATATTGTGCTATTTCACATAAGCATCTGCAGATTCTGATATCTGTGGGGGAGGAGGGGCTGTACCTCATGAATACCAACGGATGGCTATACTCAGTACCTACCTAAAAATGTATACATGTATGCATCACACATGCATGTACATAGGTGCATGTGCACACACACACACACACACACATGGTAGTTGCTTCTTGACACTTACAGTAGCTCTGTTCTACAATGTTGCCAGCAACAGTGACTTAGTCAATACATAAAGTTTACTCCTTGGAGGAACAATTAGGGATGGTCCTCCACGTTTTCAAGTATTTTAGCATAAGATCACTATATAACTTCATTGTCTATGCTTATGTTTAAAGACACCATATTTATATGGATAATCAGTTCATTTACCCTGAACTCAATGGCCAAGAGCTCCATCACTCAAGCCTAAACAACGCTTTCTAACCCATGTGCACAGATGAGGCCCAGTAAGCCTTTCCAACCCAGGGTTCCAGGGTACCTCAGCCCCACTCTTGGGCCCATTTAAAATAGTAAAATCACCAACAAAAAGCACAAAATGTAAAAGAGGTGTGGAAAGGATGCATGTTCCAGACACAAAAGCAAAAATAAGAGAGCTAAATGTCACCCTGCTCAACCTTAGCCAAGAATGTCATGTATTCCTGGATGCTGTAAATCTGACACTGGGGCAAGCCCATGTCTGTAAATATCTCCAACAGTCTCCGATGCTGATCAGGGCCACAGATAAATGTCATCAAGTACACAGAATCATAAATATAAAAAAGATCAGACTTATGTGTGTATGTTCATGTAAACACACACGCCAGTGGTTACCCTGAGCTAGCAGTATGGGGGATTTCTAAGAATTCTGCTTATAATGCCTTCTCATATTCCCAGATGCTTTATGCTGTACAAATGCTCCCCAATTTACAATGGGTTGTATCTTGGTAATCCCCTAAGTTGAACACCATAAGCAGAAAATGCACTGTGTTCACCTAACTTCCCCAACCCACCACTCAGCCACTCTA
The DNA here is from genome assembly GCF_900095145.1 of Mus pahari. Taxonomy (NCBI): domain Eukaryota; kingdom Metazoa; phylum Chordata; class Mammalia; order Rodentia; family Muridae; genus Mus; species Mus pahari. The sequence continues at coordinate 1,313,858 of NC_034603.1, read as the reverse complement.
TGATGTCAGCTCTTTCCCTCAGTCCTGTGATTGGCCAGCAGCTGTGGCTTCTTCATAGCAATGTGACATCACAAGAGTATTTGACCAAGCAGCCTAGGCCTGGGCAAAGAGACAACTCAAAACCAAAGTGCACTTTAAAGTTACAAGTCACAAGTTAAACAGCTACAGGGCAGAGACTCCTGTGTTGCCTGGGGTGGGGGTGGGGGACATCACTTCCTGGGAAGACTGACAAGCCCTTCCTGCTTTGAGCCCTAGGCTAGCATCTTTTCGATTGGTCCCCAAGGCCACCGTGTCCAAGTGTGGCCAGTGCCACAGGGATGCCAAGTACAGGATGGCAGGTTCTAGCGTTGACCTCGGTAGATTCAGCTGTGCAGTCTGCATCCAGAACTTATTGTATGAGGTCAGGTGTGACATCTGTCCTGGGACCTTTGTGTTCTCTGCAAAGCAGGCCAAGGCTGCTGGTCATTCTTACCTCCTGAGCCAACGGGGAGCTCCCCATGCTGAATAGAATCTCAGCCCAGGGGTCGGATTTGTGGGAAATGTTCTCTGAATGATGTTCAATTCTTTGCCCTTATCACCCTTGCCAAGTCTATACCTGGGCTGTGAGCCCCAAGTCCTTGCAGGACCCCCCACAGAACATGTAGGAACCTAGGCCCATTTCTAATGTCCCACACCAAATAGTTTGTTCTTCCAAGAATAAAGACTAAAGCCAGCATCCAGCTTGTACCCCCTTGTGAAATCAGAGCAGGGCCCTAGCAAAAGTGTCAAGCCATCTCCTGTGGGACCCTAGAGGCTGGGATAATGTACAGTCATGCTTGCCCATCAGCGTAGGGTCCTGCACCTAGCTGCAGCGCACGGACGGGCCATTCCCCAGAGCAGCCCGACGACTGGCAGCTGCTGCTTGGCCCACACAGTGCTGTGCCCTCAGAGTTTCATCATCTGAATGGCAAACATGTGGAGTTGTTCTTCGGAGGCTCATGGGCAGCTTCCAATAGCAGATCTGTTGCTGAATTTTCTAGGAGGTTCCAGGCCTGGCTCAAACTCCAGGCTGACAGCAATGACTGGGTGATGCCACCATGCTGGTCTCAGGACAGTCACCACACTGGAGCATGCAGGGGGCCAGAGATGGAAGCTTATTGACCTTCCTCAGGCTCTTTTCCAGCACTTTCTGGCATCCTAGCAGGAAGAGCCAACAATCTCAGAGCAGGCTACACTGGTCAGGAGTTTCTTAGTCCTATTTCTAGCAAGTGTAACTGTTTTTCCATTTATGGTAGACGGTTACAGTTTCCCTTTAAAAGCAGGCCAGTTGTCTAAGTGAGTGCACCGAGAAGCCAGGCTGGGTTAAGAATATACAGCAAGGCAGTCTGTAGGCACAGAAAAACTCTGATGGTGTCCGGAGAGCTGACAGTGAGGTTGGCTCTTAGTTCCTAGAGTTCCCTGCCATTCTCTCTGTAGCTGGGATTCTGTGGTCCATATCGTAGTGGATGGCATTTCTAAAGTTAGAAGCACATCCCTGGCTTTTCTGTGCCCGTGGGTGGTCTGCAGTGACCTGGGGTGACTGAAAAAAAATCTAAAGAGGCCCAAGTGGAATGGAGGCAGTTTCCCTAAAGGAGGCTTGAGAAAGACACACCAAAAAGATGGTGCTGTTATTCACTAGCAATGTCTTCCACGAGGGCAAGCTGAACAGTGAAATGCATGCTACAATCCAGACTCTGTCGGCTGACCCAGCCCTCACACTAATGCAGAGATCCGTGTCTTCAGGTTTACACTTCAGCTGTGGGCTCTTTCTACTCCCACGACATGGAATTTTCTTACAAGCTCTCTGTGATAACCTTTGGGCTTTTCACACAATGGCTTGCTCAGAGAAGTGTAAATCTAGAGAACTCTTAGGCCAGCTGTGAAACTGGCCTTCGAGAAGCCCCAAGATCCTGCAGATGCCAAGTGGGTGGGCCTCTGGACTGTCTACTGTGGTTTCCATAGTACTTGCTGCTTTTAGCTCTTCTATATGTAGGAAGGGTGTAGCCAGCAGCCCACAGACTAAACTGTTAGACACTGTGGGCCCACGGTGCCATGGGTAACCATCCTGGAACCTGCAGCCAAGGCCCGAGCTCTTGGCAGACTGTAGGGGCTTCCAAGACTTTAATAAGGAAATCCCTGCTTTAGGCTACCCTTCATTTTATGATTAGGGAAAGTTGAAGGGACCTGTCCCAGGCCACATAGTCTATGGAGAGGAGAGTTGGAACCAGAAGCCAGGGCTCCCCTTGGGAGGGGCTGGGGCTGGAGTCTTCCCTCTAGAATGTTGTGCTTGACCCCAGGGAAGGGGCAGTGTAGAGGGCCTGAAGAGCATTATTGAGAGGCTATGGTTTCTGCTCATGGACCATGGTTAGTCCAGGGAGCCATCAGCTCAGAAAGCCCATAAGTCATCCCAGGCAGAGGAAAGGAAGCCCAGGGTCAGGAGTACAGGAAGATGGGAGGAGGAAGTCTGGGTTCCTACTGTGTGGTAGGATGACTGCGCTTGACAGTAAGTTGTCATGTATTTTAAAACAGTGAGGTAGGCAGTGGTGGTACACACCTTTAATTCCAGCACTTGGGAGGCAGAGCAGGCAGATTTCTGAGTTCGCGACCAGCCTGGTCTACAGAGTAAGTTTCAGGACAGGACAGCCAGGGCTACATAGAGAAACCCTGTTTTGAAAAACAAAAAACAAACAAACAACCCAAACAACAACAATAACAACAAACAAACAAACACAAAACAAAACACAGCAAGAGGAAGGGCTATGAACAAAAATGGGAAGGATAACCATTTAAGGCAATGGACATCCCACTGACCAATTCGATTGTAAAACATGGACACAAACATCATGCTGTACTCTGCGGAAAAAGTAGCTTAAAGTGACCCAAATAAGACCAGTTCCTGTTAGGAGCATCTAGTGATATGTTTAAGGAGTTTACAGACCTCAGCCATCAAAAATCACCTCCAGCCAGGCTGAGATGCAGCCCCACCGTTAGCCCCAGCGCCCCTAATCTGAAGGCTGAGATGCAGCCCCACCGTTAGCCCCAGCGCCCCTAATCTGAAGG
>NC_034603.1:1269047-1310560 GCF_900095145.1 Mus pahari | reverse complement strand
GCCCCACCGTTAGCCCCAGCGCCCCTAATCTGAAGGCTGAGATGCAGCCCCACCGTTAGCCCCAGCGCCCCTAATCTGAAGGCTGAGATGCAGCCACACCGTTAGCCCCAGCGCCCCTAATCTGAAAGACAGAGATAGGTGGGTCTCTGAGTTCGAGGCCAGCCTGGTCTAAAGTTTCAAGATAGTCAGGGCCACACACAGAAATCCTGTCTCAAAAACATCTCTAAAATGGAGGTGAGTTCCCCTTAAAGCTCCCACCCTGGCTGTGTTTCCAAGTTGAGAGATCCAGGGAGGAGTCAGTTTGGGTTCCTACAGCTGGCTGAGTGCTTCCCTTGTCAAGAGGCCCAACGTGAACAACAGAGTCGGGGGTGACAGGTGTCAGAAGGTGGAAAGAAAGGGTGGGAGAGAGAGGAAACGGGAGGGGTGGGGATGGAGGGGAAAAGAGAGGGAGAGAGAGGGCGAGGAGGAAGAGAGTGGGGTTGGCCTGGGTGCAGCACCATCAGAGTGCGGGTGGAGAACTAGCGGGGTGAGGTAGCTGCAGCTGGCCCCATTTGGGCCTGAGCTAATAGGAAACATGATTCCTGGAGACCCTGGGTTCCCTTTGGTTCCAATCTGCCAGCTCGCTCCAGCTGTCTTCCCAACATCTGGCCTATGTAGGTCAACACCTCCGGCCTCTTTCTGAAACTGCAACACGATGCAGTTTGTTTGATTTCCCAGCACCCCACGGTGGGACTGCCACAGGAAGTGCTGAAAAATGTGGGTTTCTCTTAAATAAAAACACGTTCAGTTTACTCCTGGATAGGAATGCTGCCACGTTTCATGATTCTAGGAGGGAACACTGGGTACTACAGGGTAGTGCTGGGTGCTATAGGGGAGTGCTGGGTGCTAGGAGGGAGTGTTGGGTGCTAAGAGGGAGTACTGAGTATTACCAGAAAGTACTGAGTGCTAGGAGAAAACTCTGAGTGCTCAGAGGGGAGGCTGGGTGCTAAGAAGCGGAGACAGGCAAGCTGAGGTGCATGTAGGAAGAGCTGCTCTGCATCTGGGCCTGTTTACTGTCATGTACCACCAGGCCCAGCCCTCACAGATCACCTGGCAGGAAAGTGGGGTCACCTAGGGGTGAGACAGGGTAGGTAGGCAACCACACATACTTGAGGTCAACCAGTGAGGGGGGCAGGTTAGTTCCACCCAGCCCACCTGGCTCTGAAGTCCTGGCTCCCAGTTCCCAATGCAGGCCAGAGCATTTCTATCCTGAGTCAGTCGCAGGAGTCACCAAACTCTTGGTGACATCCTGCATAGAGATGCTGGAGATGGCAGGCGGCCATTCCCTCATTCTCTCTCTCTCCTTCTCTCTCTCTTTCCCCTTTTTTTTTTCAGTTAAGTGAATGGCTGGCACGGGGCCCAGACACAAGAGCCCACAGTGCCCTGCACCAGTTAGGATGCTCCGGTTTGAGGCTAGGTCCCTCCCGGCTGCTCTCTGTCCACGCAGCAGACTCTAAGGCAGGGGCTGATGGCTGAGTGCTATGGTTACACCTGCATGCAGGAGGTGGAGAGGACTCTAAAGGGAAAGTTCAGCCTTTTGCCTGACATGCTACTTAGCTTCATCTGGTCACAAGGCAGATACACACAGACCTGCTATGTGGCGACTGGGGACGTGGCCATGAAGACCAGAGAATGTCACGTGATGGTAGGGGCCTCAGCCATCCATCCCTCCTCCCCGGGAGCACATGTGACTGTTTCTCCTGGGGATAATTTCTCTGTCCTCTCACGCTTAGTCACTAAGTCCCCTCCCATTGGAGCCTCAACAGATAGCCTGTGTTGGCCTCAATTCTCTGGGTTCCCTAGGTGTCAGGGCCACCAACTCAGCACAGCATCAGAGAGCCCCAAGCCATGTGAACGTCTGTCACTCACTCTCACAGGACCCTCCAGCAGTGGGGTCCAGTCTGTCTTACCACCCTGCCAGGGCCTGGAAACAGTGGAGACATTCAATAGAGGAGAGAGGAAAAGGCCAAATGGCTCCATGGTCAGAGATCACAGTGGCCTTTCTCAGGCTCTATGCCTGGACCGTCACAAAGCTCCTGAAATGGTCAAATGGATAGCTCATCTGCCAAGGGCAATCGGGACAGGACTGCTTTGTAATAAGAAGGATGCAGCTCTGGGCTGAGCCTGGTGGAGAGCCTACTCTAATGGCTGCTCTAATGGCTGCACGACATCCCCGAGACATAGAGACTGCACAGCAGCTTCATCCCAATGCTGTCTGAGAGGACTTGGGCATTCGTTGGGAGAACTCAACTATCCAGTGCCCTGACCGGCAGCCATTGTTAGAATTCATGGACCAGCGGCTCTCAACCTTCCTGATTCTGCAATCCTTTAACACAGTTCCTCATGTTTTGGTGACGCCCAACCATAGAATTATTTTGTTGCTACTTTCATAACTATAACTTTGCTGCTGTTATGAATCACAATGTGTTTTCTGATAGTCTCCGGTGATCCCTGTGAAAGGATCATTCAACCCCCAAAGGGGTCACAACTCACAGGTTGAGAACCATGGTCACAGAACATTAGGCCAGTCAGGTGTGGTGGTGCATTTTGATCCCAGCACTCAGGAGGCAGAGGCAAGTGGAGTTCAAGGTCAGTATGGTCTATGTAGTCAGTTTCAGGCTGCTCAAGGATATACAGATAGACAATATCTCAAAAGGGAACATTGATTTAAAAACATTACCCGTTCTGTTTTGTGTTGCTTTGAGATGGGATCTCATTAGCCCAAGCTGGCTTTCAACTCCTGATCCTCCCTCCTTCCTCTACTCTTGAGTCCTAGGATTGGAGACTCAAGGCCTGCTAAGGGTTAGAAGTACCTATCCTCTGTCTGGCCACGGTTAGTGCCCAGGCCTGGTAATAACAATTCAAGGTCACACTTGGACCCTGTGGTAAAAGCCATGCTAGCAGGAGAAGTTGGAGTACTAGTAACCCAGGAAGCCAGCCCACAGGTCTTTGTACACGGATGGACACACCTGGGGCTATTCACACTTGGGTGCATGTCCCTTTAATTCCGGGGACATTCACGGCCAAGGGCTGGAGCTGCTACTGGACTGGCCAGGCAAAGCACTCAACACCGCTGGCCTGGCCCTGAGGCTCCAGCCGGGCCTCAGCTGCCAGCTCACACATCTCTGCACACATCTGACCCGCACGGCATAGGAACTTTCCAATGGCAAGCAGTGCTGGCGTCAAAGCCCAGGCTCAAGACATCAACCTGCAGGCTGGCTTTCTAGGAACAACTCCAGGGCAGGCACTCAGCTTGCTGAGATCTTGAAGACTGCCCAGGTGACTGGGCAATGTGAGAGGGGTTGAAGACAGATGGGGCTGCCCCATGTTGACAGGCTTGCCCAGGGCAATGGAGCTGATGACAACACCCACTAAGTGCACCACACAATTACTTCCTTTAGGATATGCCACAGGCTTTGGACTCAGAGAGGGTAAATAGTTTGCCTACAGTCACCAAGTCATATGTGACAGACCTGGGAATGGTAACGGTAATGACAGACCTGTGTAACATAGGAAACAATACCCATAGTAGTGGTAGACACACAAAGAGCCTAGCACAGTACCCAGCACCCAACAGTTGTCTAGTAGAGACGACCTTAGTAGGGCTCCTTCACAGGCCACAGGCTACCTGGGTACTCTGTAGAACAGAGGAGCTAGTTCTCCTAATGGCACCTGGAGACCCTGTCCAGGTCAGAAACAATCGCTCTAGGCCTTAAGGGATGATCGGGTCTTCGATCTGGCGACCACACTAATGACCCCTCCTTCTAGGAAACCAATCCTATGGGGTGGTACATGTGACCTGCCTCCCTATGGGTGGTATGTGTGACCTGCTCCATTTCACAGCAGACAAAAAACGGCATTCAGAGAGAGATGACAGCACCACTTGTCCAAAGTCACACGGGGACCGGCGAGGGAAGCGTCAAAACAGAAAAGCAGAGTCATATCACAGTGAGGTACCACCTCACCTGAGCCAGGCAGGCAACCATGAAGAGATAGCAAACAACGCTGGCAAGATGCAGAAGGAGAAGGCTTCTGTATGGCTCATGGGGATGTAAACTAGTGTAAGATAGTGGAAAATACTACAGAGGTTCCCCCACGCTCCAGAAATAGAAATACCCTATGACCCAGAAGCCTGCTTCTGGAAATGTCTTCGGGAGTGAGATCAGTGTGTCGAAGAAACAGCGGAGCGTCCATTCACCAGCACTGTACACAGCAGGCAGGAAACAGCTCTGTAGCAGATGGACAAATGGGTGAGAAAATGGGGCTGTGCACACTGGAACCTAAAGGCCATGACAGCCTTGACGGATGACGTCATGTCGTGTGAACTGCATCAGGCACAGACCATTACGCCATGATTTCACTTGCAGGTGTCTTGGTTAGGGTTACCATTGCTGTGATGAATCACCTTGAGGAGGAGAAGGCTTATTTCAGCTTACACTTCCTGCAGGAACCTGGAGGCAGGATCTGAAGCAGAGGCCATGGAAGAGTGCAGCTTACTGGCTTGCTCCCTTTGGCTTGCTCAGCCTGCATTTTATAGAACCCAGGGATGGCCCCACCCACAATGGTCTGGGCCCTCCCCTGTTAATCACTAATTAAGAAAATGACCCACAGGGTTGTCTACAGTCAGACCTTATGGAGGTTTTTTTTTTTTTTTTTTTTTTTTTTTTTTTTCTCAATTGAGGTGCCTGCCTCTCAGAGGTTGGGATGGGTGGAGTGAGTCAGGATGGTTATTGGAGATAGGATAAGACTGGACAGGAGGGAGTGTCTAATGTTCTACAATGCCATGGGGCAACCTTGGTGGGTGACAGTTAATTGTATACTTCGAAGAAGCTACATGGACGGATTTGGAACATTCCCACACAGCAATGATGACTGTCTGAGGGGATGGGCATAGCAGCACCCTGATTTGGTCATCACACGCATGCATGTTCAGATGTCAGCGTGTACCCCATAAACATGTGTGGCCAGATGGTGTGGAATGACAGGAAGAGGTGAACAATATCACCTTGATCACAGCGCTGGTGAACAGACATGGCCTGCAGGATCAATGTCCAGAGAAAACAAGCCAGCCACTGTCTGACCATCCTTACCGTCAATAGTGACTTCTCAGGGCGGGGCATGTTGGCATGTGCCTCTAATTCCAGCATCTGGGAGGCTGACGCAGGAGGATAATTAATTCAAGGCCAGACGAGGCTAGGTGATGAGTTTCAGGCCAACCTGAGCTACAGAGACTATCAAAAATGACTACTTAGTTACCATGGCTGTGTTTAAGACATCAGAATTCTACACTCCTCCTCACCATGGGAGTACAAATCCTGCCCTCTGGCCGCCCTCTTGCCTTGTGCAAGTTCTACCCCAGCCTTGGTTCCACAAGGTGATGGAGTCTAGCTGCCTGCACAGGAAGCACTCAATGAGGCTGGCCATTGTCCCACACCATCCAGCTACCAGAGTGTGCCTGGAAATTCCCAGAACTGAGCCCAGAGGCCCCCATCCTACCAGGTGCCTGGCATCTCCCAAAACAGAAAGGACAATGGGACCTAACAAGGATGTCAGTGAGGACATGCAGGCTGGGGTGGCAGGAGACACAAAGCTGCTGCTCAGGGCCTACTCGGCTGTCCCCTCCTGCTCAGGGCCTACTTGGCTGTCCCCTCCTGCTCAGGGCCTACTCGGCTGTCCCCTCCTGCTCAGGGCCTACTCGGCTGTCCCTCCAGTGGCCATCCAGACGGAGGCCTTCCTAAAACACAGCCGTGCTTTGTCCCCCAAGGGTTCCTATGTTAGAAGTATTGTCCCCAATTTGCCACCATGAGACCCTTTGGAGACAGGGCCTAGTTCCAGGTGATTGGGTCTCTAGGGGTTTAACTGGTTCTGCCAGGACTCCATTAATTCTTTAAAAACAAAAAGTTAAAAAAAAGAACAATTCCTGTTCTCCGGCACCCTGTCCTGTCCCCATGACAGCTCCTGGCCTCTACTGTCAGGACAGCAGGGAGGGACAGCTGAGGGGCTCATCAGGGCTGCCATACTACTTGTACTTATTCAGTTTCCATACCTGTGAGCTAAAATTTCTTTTTAAGTTATTCAGACTCTGGCATTTTGTCATAGAAATAGAAAAGTGAGTAATACATACAGCACTTAAGCTAATTTCTCTCTTCTGCGGGGCCCCTTCATGGCTCCTTTTGAAGGAAAACACAAACAAACCTAACGACAGCAAATGCTATGGGTTCATAGTTGGTGAGCGAGACTCTAGAGCTAGTAAGGTCCTGAGCCGGATGCAGGAGATGCGACATGAGCTTCCATCTCAGCCATTCCAGGAAGATTCCTTCCCTGCGTCAAGTCTATGTGGCTCTCAAAGGCCAGGCTCTGTGAATACAACTGGTCACCCATACCCAACCTTGCTCGCTTGTAACCTGGTGGATATAAATGGCTCCCATCCCAGTTACTCCTAGGTCATCCCACCCTGTCCTCCCCTCTCTAGGGAAAACTGGATAAAACCAGACAATTTCATGAGACTGCTGACCATATACCAGTGTCCAATCACTGCTGCTTGGCTCTCCGGGAAGGCACACAGGCTACAGTTTCTACTTTATAGTGGGGAGGGAAAGAACTCGTTCCATTGAGCCAACAATAAGCAGGCCTAGTAACTGCAGAGTCTGGGGCCTTAAAACCACCACATTCCCACCCACCGAGACAACACTTTTGGCACACTCCCCAGATCATATCCCTGCCCAAAATGCTTTGCTAATGAAGATCACACCATATGTGGCCATCCCTCAGTGTCCTCAAGGTGCGGGCGGCTCTGAGCTCCCTCGGGATCCTCTGGATCTTCAGAGCATCTCTAGGTGACATAGACACCTAATCCGACATGCACACTATGTATAAACAATTACCATACATGGTCAATACAGAATACAGATGCAACCACCAACCACACAGAACACTCAGCAGCACCCCTCCCCACACACTGATATTCTCATCCATTCATATATTCTCTCTCTCTCTCTCTCTCTCTCTCTCTCTCTCTCTCTCTCTCTCTCTCTCTCTCCTGCCTCAATATCTTCAAACCATGGTTGGTTCCAGCTTGTGGACAGAACTATGGGCACAGAAGCCAACTGGACAATTTATATGTTTTAATTTGCATTAAAAGCCATGTATTAGGTCTAGCATCATTCCGTCTCATTAAACACGCTCTGAACAAACCACTTTTAAAAGCTCCTTAGGCTGGGCGGTGGTGGCGCATGCCTTTAATCCCAGCACTCAGGAGGCGGAAGCAGGCAGATTTCTGAGTTTGAGGCCAGCCTGGTCTACAGAGTGAGTTCCAGGACAGCCAGGGCTAACACAGAGAAACCCTGTCTCGAGAAACCAAAAAAAAAAAAAAAAGCTCCTTAGTCCACGCGACTCGGTATATCACGGTAGACATTTAAGCTATTTTGAACCATTTTAATGGTGAATATCTGAGCCTGCCAGTCCTCACAGACACGGGTCAATCTCAACTTCAGTGAACTGCACTCTTGCTCTCTATCTAGAGCGTGGACTCCTGTGTGGTCTTTCCAGACTGGCTGTGTACTTGGGGCTGATGGCTAAAAACCCCAAGCCTTTAATCCCAGCACTTGGGAGGCAGACAGCCAGGCTACGGAGTGAGACCCTGTCTAAAAAGAAAGAAAGAAAGAAACAAACAAACAAAAACATGTCTCTGCTTAGAAAGCTGGTCATGGTCAAAGTTGGTTAAGGTATAAAAGGGAACTGGCAGCAGGCAGGACTCTCTCCACTCACCCCAAAGCCCGCTCCCCTCACACTATGGACTCAAACTGTTTATCCTTAAAAAGAAAACAGGGAACCGTTTCTTCAGCACTTCTATATGCCAGGAAGTGACCTAAACCCTTTGCGTGACTAAGCCGCCTCAGACATTATCCTACCCTTATTTCCCAGAAGAGGGAACAGGAACAGAGAGGCTAAGCCACTAACTCTGGGTCACGGAACCAGGATAAGTCGAGGCCACCTGGCTCGCAGCCTCTGAGGAGTCTATCCAGGGGAGCTGAGGTTCATCTAAGGTTGGCAAGCTCATAAAATTTACAACTGCATCTTGAGAAGATTTTTTTAAAAAATTAATAAAATACAAACAATTCCAAGTAAACTAAGTTAAATGTCATTTATTAAAATAAAAAGCAAAATTGTGAATAGACATATGTTTATTAATTTAAAAAATCTATCAATAGGTCATGATTTTAAGCAAAAATGAAGAGCAGGGAACTATTAAAATATGATAGAAATATAGTGAATTTCTCTGGAAATATAGTTACACTGTGACAGAATGGAAGAGTATCTTGGCTGTGGTGACTGAGATCAAGCCCATGCTGAGGCCCCTCACTGATAGCATTGGCTCACCCATCCCCACACGCCCAACCCCATCTGGCCTCCCTCACAGGGAACCGAATGCCTGGGGCTCTGATCCCAGCCCTGTCCCCTCTGTATCACAGATGCACTTCCACAGAGGTGACCTCTTTCAGGACAGTTCTGGGTCTGCTCATCACTGCCTCTCTCTCTGGCCCTGAGCCACAGCTGGCCCAGGGCAGACATTAAGCCACATCTGTGGAACTGACTGGAAGCCAAGGGTGGCCCAAAGCCACAGCTGCTGATTCACACCTTGGCTGGGGAGGAGGAAACAGTGACGCCACCTCGTGGGTTCTGGCTGGTGATCCAGCACTGTGGGTGGAGGTCCATTCGATTCTGCTTAATTAAGCAGAACTGGATATGCCAACCTGCTGTGCTTTAAGGCAGCTCCCTCCAGCGAGGGTGGAGAGCTGTTGGTACCCATAGTTTCTGCCTCAGTTTCCACATGTGTGAAGTGGCTTAGGACAGTACCCACATGTCGCACATGTATTATACTGGCTCCCCGGCCCATGCCTCCTCCTTCCAACCCCAGCACCTTTGACCTTTGCTGCCCACTACTTGAAATAAGAGTGGGACTGCCATGCACGATATCCCACCTTCACCTGGCAGATAGTCAGGTGATCTGGCCAATCGGAGTCCCGCTTAAAGCTGTGGAAACATATGCTTCTGGGGGGGGCTAATGTCACTTCCTATTCAGTCAGAGATGGGGAGAAATGAGGTCCATCTGGTTCTGTGGATTTCTTTCTGGTTCAAGTTGGTCAGGTTTCCCCCCCCACACATCACTTACAACCCAACACTCCAGAGGGTCAGGTTTTTATGCTGGAACAGTGTTGCACAGCTTCAGTGGCATTAGGCATGAGACCCGTGAGCATGTGAGAAAACACTCAGATCAACGACAGCTAGTGTCTGACATTATAATAATCGGCGACAAAAATATTGTTAAACTCTGAAAGCAAAGCAGGCACACAGCTCAAATGTCAGCATTCCAGTGGCTCGCACACTGTCCCCTGAAGATCACGCCTCGACTCCTCTGTCCACATGGGCTTTACTCTCTTCCTGCTCCGGGGATGCAAGCTGGAGGCCCAAAGATCAGTCTCTCTCCTCAGCCTCTCTCTGCTCAATGGCTTTCACTGCACACATGACCCACGCAAAGCCCTGGCCCCAGCCACATCTGTGACCCCAGAAGCCCAGGTCTCCTGGTTCCCGCCTCTCCGTGGCTCCTATCATCTCCACTCCGCACAGCTCTTCTGCTTGCCCGGTCGCTGCCCCTCTTCTCTGCCTACCCTCTCTTACCCTTGTTCTCTGGGCATCGCCCTCACCATGCTACACGCTCAGATTACCTCCTCAATGCTGGCCACCTTGGAGTCCAGGGCCAGGTTTCAGAAGTAGTTCACGGTGACCTGTCTGCCTGCCCTCTTCCCTGGAGGCCCCTGTGTTTATCTGGAGCTTGTCCCTGAGTTTTAGAGTGACTGGCCCCTGGGTGTCTTGTCCATAAATTCTCAAGACACACCGGGCTTCCCAGTAGGAAGGTTCTAGAGTGCTGTGTTTTCAAAGCTGTATTTCTGGCAACCGTGTATGAAGCACAGTTTTCAGTAAAACTTAATTTCATCTAGGTGATGAATCATGGTTGAGTACAGTACAGCCCGGATACTGGGTATTTATGGGAATTCACATTGTACTGGGTATACTGGGTTTTCATTTGCTCAGTCAGGATGGGCCAAGACAGGGATGCAGGGGCTGATGGTGGAATCCCTTCCTCCAGCCCCCTCTCCCTGAAGCACGTGAAGAAGGCTTAGGCCAGCAAAAAAGAGGGAAGAGCCTTGCAGCTTAAGTATGGTGCAGAGGGACCACAGCTTCTAGTGAAACTCAGCCTGCATGAGCCTGGAAGGGACAGAGTCCTGGGAGGGGGGTAGCCATAGCCTGGGTTTGGGGACACTACTCCAAGGATAGAAAACCTCCAAGGACAAACATCCCAGCATCTTGTGTCCCAAGGGATTCTGTACAAATGCTTTTGAATCCTGACAAAGCCACCAGCTTTGGAGAAGAGATATCTTATGGGTAGCAAAGGACAGCACCAGACCCAGGGATTGTCAAAGGGAAGAGGGTAACTGAGTCATGAGAAGAAAGATCGGTCACCAGTTTTCCTCAAATGGGAAAGGATGCTGTACTGTTTATACCAACTGAGCTTGACACAAGCTGAGGTCATCAGAAAGGAAGGAACTTCAATTGAGAAAATGCCTCTATAAGATCTGGCTATAAGTCATTTTATTAATTAGTGATTGATGGGGAGGGCCCAGCCCATTATGGGTGGGACCATCCCTGGGCTGGTGGTCCTGAGTTCAACAAGAAAGCAGGCTGAGCAAGCCATGGGGACCAGGCCAGTAAGCAGCGCCCTTCCCTGCCTCTGTATCAGCTCCTGTCTCCAGGTTCTTGCCCTGTTTGGGTTCCTGCCTTGGCTCCCCTCAGCGGAACCGTGACTCAGGATATGTGGGCCAAATACACCATTTCCTCCCCCAAGCTACTTTGGACATGATGTTTCATCACAGCAATAATAACCCTAATAAGACGGATGAATAATTTGCAAGCCAAGTCCAAGCATCATGAATGGGATACACAGCTCAACAGCAGAGTCCCCAGTTGGTCCCTTTAGTGCAGTAACTGTGGCGCTTGCTCAGTGTGGGCTCCTGGGGTGAGGAGCTCTCAGATGTATCAAACACCTCAGGAGCGGGGATCCGGGCACACCTCTGGTTGAAGGGCTTTTTCAGTACCCTGTGACCGCAGGGATCACACCAGAGGGTCTGTAGGACTCTGAGCTATATGGCTCTGTGACCCTCCATAGCTGTAGATACCATGAAGGGCTGGACTCCCTGGGCAAGGCACACCATAGCCAGAAAAGCACAACCCTGACCACCCCGTGGGACGCCACACTCGCAGCTACTGCTTCCTCAGCTCATGGCTGCAAAGCCACGTGGGAGCCCTTCTTGTGTGGCAGGAATGGAAGTAGGTGTCTGTGGCCATCTGAGAAGGCCTTGCTCTCAGAGAAATCCAGGGCGACTTCACAGGCCAACAGCAGGATGTGGGGACCCTGCTGGAGCCATCTCAGCTTGGCACAGCCTCTTTTTTTAAAACGAGCAGTTGCTGGTTTTTATTTTCACTAAAAACAGTGCTATGTGTACACTGCAGAACATTTGGAAAACAGAAAAAAGCACAGGCAAGCACACACACACACACACACACACACACACACAAAAGTGCAACATATTTTATCAGCTCTATTTCTGGGTCTCTGTGAATGGCCACTTCCCTGGCAATCTGCTGAGAAAGGCCTGAGCACATGCTATAGCCAGCTTGACTGTGATGCCCTGGCAGAGGCTGGGCACATATGTATCACCGTCCTGGAATTCTGCATGTGCGCATCACCTGGACCCTGCTCTCTAATAATAGGCATTCAGGCAGCCCCCAACCTACAACTATGGTGACAGTATACATGGATGTTTCTAGGAAGGCTCGGTATTGTCAGGCCTGGACCAGACCCTGAGTCCTCTATAATCCTCATACTGGCCTCTCCAAACTGAAGCCACAGACAACCCCATTTATAGACAAGGGCACTGAGCAGAAAGTTACAGGGAAGAAATCTGAACCCACCTGCCTGCTGGGCTTTCTCCACACACTAGGGGCAGGGGAGGCCACAGATTCAAAGTCCACACCCAATCGGTGGGGAAATCGTTTGGAGCTATGCTACTGCTGTCTCCTGAAGAGTGGCAGCTGAGACACTTCCCTTGGAGCAGGCCTTCCCGTGAGGAGAGGGGAGGCTGTCAAGCTTACCAGCGGAGCATCCTGAAGCCCTCTTGAGTGTTATCTCCCCGGCACAGCTTGCTGCCCCCTCCTCCTCCTCCTCCCCCGCCCCCCCCCCCTCCTCCTCCCCCTCCTCCTCCTCTTCTTCATTTTTAAAGATTCATTTATTATTGTACATAAGTACACTGTAGCTGTCTTCACACGTGCACAAAGAGGGCATCAGATCTCATTACGGGTGGTTGTGAGCCACCATGTGGTTGCTGGGATTTGAACTCAGGACCTTCAAAAGAGCAGTCAGTGCTCTTACCTGCTGAGCCATCCCACCAGCCCCCACAGCTTGCTTCTATGATGGGCATGGCAGTTATATTTTTCTTTTGGTCTTAAGAGCTCAACAGACATTTTACTCAGGGTTCAGTATTTAAGAGCATTTGTTGCCCTTCCAGATGATTCAAGTTCATGTCTCAGCACCCAGGTTCAAGGCTATCAGTGACTCCAGTTCTAGAGGCCCGAATGTCCCCTTCTGGACTCCAAGGACACCAGTACATTCACTCACACAGACTCGCACACACAGATAAAGACAGAAACAGGAAGTAGATAAAAGAAATATCTTTTAAAAACTTCTGTAAGGTACTACTGCTGTGTGAGAGACATGGTGAAGCGTCAGGAGAGGAGACTGGAGTGACTCTGCATGCTGCAGCCTGGCACCCAGCCAGGGTAGGTGCCACAGGACAGAGTAGAAGAGTTATGGCAGGCACAGCACATCCTTTGAGCCACGGTGGATCCAAACCGCACGCTGTGGGTCTTCACAGCCACCACCGACATCAGGCTCAGCATCGAGGGTCAGGACTTAAGCCCGTGTCACTCAGATGCCACGGCAAGTGCCACCGCCAAGCCTCTTGGCTCAGCAGTGATGAGCTTCAAAGCCAGGCTTTGCCTCCACAAAGGCAGAGATAAGTTGGTAAGAAATGTGCTAGTCGCTGGCGGTTTCCTGCAGCAGAATTCTAGCACCTACAGATTCTCACACTATCTTCTCAGAAGGAGCCACCTCACTCACAGAGCTGGACGCCAATGTGGGGCAGGGCGGCCGGCGGCCACACGTAGCTCACCTCCAGGCTGCTTATTTCTAGCTTACACACCAGCGGCCCTGCTCTGAGGGTCTCCATGAAAGGGCTGCCAGGGGTGCCAGAGGAGGGATGTGTCTGGATGTACATGGATCTCCAGTCCACACAGCTATGTGTCTGGTAACCACCACACAACACAGAGGACAGCTCTAGCTTTACCGGATATGGGCACAATCCACGCTGACTCAGAGGACACCGTCGCTCCTGGCTCCTGGCACACGATCAGCTCAGGAGGGAGGTCTAGCCAATCTCTCACTCTAAGGACAATCCACTCAGAGCTCCTTTGGAGTAAGTGGCAAGCGTTGATAACTTGATATCCGCCGACTGAATGGACAGAGGGCTGAGAAGGGCCTAGGATGAGCCTGGCATCTCAGAAAAGAGGACATCAGTAAGCCACTTAAGGTTACCCAGCTTCGTGGTGGGATCACAAGGCTGCCTGTATCACTGGACAAACATGGCTATCTCAGTTTCCGTGCGCTGTCTCCTAGCCGTGTGACCTCACACACATACTTGGGATTCTCTGATCCTACAGTCTCTTCAAGGAGTAACTGAGGACCCTAATCTAACCGCCTGAAAGGTTACTATCCCAAATGTATAAACCTTCCACGTCGGGAGAAGATGAAAGGCAAAGCACACTGAGCCAGCAGCAAAGGACACACAGGCAACTCAGAGGAGGACTCTCAGCTGGCCAACGGAGGCACAAAAGGCCACCCGACCACCGTCGCAAGCACCGTCAGAGGGCACTGCCGTGCAGCACGCAAACTGACATCAACTAGAAAGGCTGACAATAAAGAGACTGGTTGAGAGCAGACAGAGCCCAGGGACACAACTCGTAGGGTGACATACATAGCTGAACACATCCTCTAAGACCCAGCATAGCTCCTGTTCTGAGTCTATACACGGGAACAGTTTCCACCAGGCTAACTACTGGGAAAAGCAGCCCTGAGTCCCCAGAAGGAGAGGATCTTACAGATGACGGAGGGAAATAGTCACAAAGGGAATACTATACAGCAGTTAAAATGAACTTTGGTATTAACACAGATCTAAACAAGGCAAGATTTTTATAGTTTCAAAACATTGAAGACAAGACTGAGGGGGGTGGGTTATCGGGTAAACCATGTAAAGGTCAGGGAGGGGGACACTGATGGCAAACGGGGTGATAGAAAGGTTATAAAACTGGACTGGGGTGATGGCTATTCAGCCTTAATCAGTTACTAAAACACCAGTGACCTCTGCGGTCATAATGGGTCACTGTGGTAGTGTGTAAATGATGCCCGGGGAAAGCAGCTAAAAAAAAAAAAAAAAAAAAAAGAAATCCTACTAACCCATATTTTATTTTACACGTATAGATGTTTTGCTTGAATGTATGTGCATCACATGTGCCTGGTGCCTGTGAAGGCCAGAAGAGGGCATCAGATCCCCTGGAACTGAGTTAGAGTTGGTTGTGAAGTGCAGTGTGGGTGGTGGGGATCCAATCCAGGTCCTCTGCAAGAGCAGCAAGGCCCTTGACCACTGAGCCGTCTCCCCAGCCTGTGAACCTGTATTTTAAAAGTGAGTGGGGACCAGGCATGGCAGCCTTTACTCCCAGCTCTGGAAGTAAAGGCAGATCTCTGTGAGTTCAAGGTCAGCCTGGGCTACGTGGTGAGACCTTGTCTCCAAGAACAAAACAAGCTTGTGTAAATGGTAAATAACAAATGCAGGGTAGTGGCTTGGGGAAAGTTATGACTGGGAGGGGACACAGGGCGCTCTGTGACCATGGTTTATTTTAAATATAAAGACAAAGACATTCTGAAGCACGTACAGAAGCAGAACCTGACAGAGGCAGAAGTCTATGGGAAGGGATGGGCTTTATTCTCTGTCCCTCTGCAACACCGGTGTCACACAACATGAGTCTACCATCCTTAAAGAGCTGTCCTGACAGCTGGGGTATGGCAAAGCATGCCTTTAATCTCAGTAATGGGGAGGCAGAGGCGAGCAAATCTCTGTGAGTTGGAGGACATACAGAGAAACCCTGTCTCGATGACATCTGCCTCACCGGGTCCTGTTCAGGATACTCTTCCTTAGTCATATAGGGGAGGGCAATCAGACAAGACTCCCGGAGCTGACAGGTTTCTAGAAAACACTCCAGTTAGGGAGGGTGGCCCTGGCAAGTCCCTCTGAGGGGCTCCCTTCAAGTTCATTCTGATTCCCAGACTGAGTGGGACAGACACGGCAGAGGCTGCATAGTGACAACACTGGCCTTGTCCACAGGAGAAGGTGGCCATTGTGAAGAGATTGCTAACCAGACATGGAGGTGGAACAGGGGACCCAGCCCCCAGCCCCAGGCACTGCTGTCTAACTGCAGCCTCAGCTGTGACCTGCTCCCTTCCAGGCACGGCATCAGGGGACACAGCAGCCAGGACACTCCAAACTGGTGTGCGCACTGCACTGTGGTGCTCTGACTGGGGCAGAAGTACATGCTGTTACCCCTGTTAAGGTCTGCATATGGTCTGTCCACACCCAAGAGTTAGGTGCTGGAAGCTTGGTCCCCAGTGTCATGCCAGGAAAAGTAGCAGGACCTAAGAGGTGGAGCCTAGGGAAAGGTAGTTAGGTCACTGGTTGTGTGGCTTAAAAGAGATTCGGGGAGCTCTCTAGGACAAGCTTCAGAGGACAAAAGAGCAAGGTGGCCCCTCCCCCACCTTTCTGGCTTCTAGGCTTCCCTTATATAACCTCTCCCTCTACACACGCTCCCACCATGATGTCACCTACAACTCTGACGTGGACAAGAAGCCCTTCCCAGAGGCCAAACTGATGGGACAGTCCAATCTTGGACTTCCAGCTTTCCACACGGCTGTTATTTTCTTTTACAAAGTACCCAGTCTCAGGTACTAGGCTATACAATGAAACCAGACTAAGATGGTCCCCAAGGGGACATGCCACACTCAATATCTGGCTGTATTTTTGATCTTACAACTGAGGAAAGGGAAGCTGCTGTGAAGAGGGCAGAAGCAAGGTAGCATCGGCCAGGCCTCCCACGCCTGCCTCCACACCCACTCCTTAGTGTATATGGAGCTTGGGGGCAGGCACCATAGTCCAGTCTGCTGCTGTTGCATTTGGGGTGATGTCACTATAGAACCAAATTATCTGCTCCTCTGGATGGCTCTGGCTGCATTCATCTATACCCCAACCCTGATTTGGGGAACCAAAGACTGGACGGCAGGGAGAAGGCCCCTCGTCATAGCGGTGACTAAGCCCGAAAAACAGAAGAACAAGCTCCCGCATGATTTCAATCAGAGAGACATAGACACCACAGGGCTGCAGTTAAGAAACACCATGTCAGTCACGTGATTGCCCCCCCCCAGGAGGCATCAACACCACGTCTTAAAAATGAGGACAGAGAGACTTAAAGAAGTAACATTTAGCAACCTGGGAGTTCAAGAGCTGAGCTTGCCCAAGCTAGGGAACTATACATACCTGGCTCAGGGAGCCCTGAACAACTGGCTAGAACCTCAGGGGTACCCCTCAAAGCCGCAAAAGTCTGAGCAGATTCCCAGGCTTTGGGAGCATTCTGTCCAGGGCCTCTGCGGGTGTGTGGGATGCGGAAAGGGGCGTGGTCTGAAGGACCAACTTCTTTGGTTCAACAGGCCTGCTCTGCTCCTTACTGGGAGGGGGGGGGCATCCTCGAAACAGACTTGAGAAGACCACCACTAAACATGTGTGACACCACAAGAGTGGAAGGTGACACCCAGTCCTTGGTGGCTCTATCTATTCTGGTTTGGCGGATCTGGTGGAAGGCAGCATGGAGAATTTCAGACTTCCTCCAGTTGGTGTGTTGCTGAAAACTGTCCCATACCCAAGAGGCAACTCAACAGGCTTCAACAAGAAACCAAGACTTGGCAGCATTTGAAATAGTTAAGGGGGGAAAGGGGGGCAGGGTGTGGGGAAACCAAGACAATTTAGCTGAGCTCTGAAGCAGGGAAAACTTAGCTCTATTTAAAGATGCCACAGGTCCAGGAAGCAGCCCCCACTGGCTGGCCCGGGGCTGAGTTACTGAAGGCCTAGACCATAACAATACACTGGAACACAGCACACCCTTTCTTGTAGAGTACAGTGGATACCGGGCCATCTCCTTCTAGAATTTTATGGGTGACTCAGGGAAGGCCTGTATAGCTGTCTGCTTTGTGAGAATGACTCTCTTAAACAAATAGATCCAAAAGGGGCTTCCAGGGAGGCCCCTGGCCAGCCTTTCTCCAGCCAACGCCCTCTCTAGTCATTGTTCCTCACTTCTTTGTTAGGATTTTTTCCCTCCCTCTTGCTTTTTTCCTTCCTAGTTAACTTCTTCAAGTCTGCCACAGCCCCAAGGAAGCCAGTCCCCCTCACACCTGGAGTGAAGTCCCCGGGGCCTCCTCTAAATCCACTCTCCTACTACCCAGAACCTCTGGGATGGAACCAAGACCACCTCAACCTCCGACAAGGTCCCCAAGCAACCTGAGAGGCCACTTCCCACTTGAGGGTCACCGTGGGCCCCAGGCCCATCGTCCACGGTTGAGAACCCTTAGCCTCTGAGCCTCAGCGTTCCCATCTGCAAAATGATGCCAGGGACCCATTTCCTCCACACCTTAGCAGCCCCAAACAAAATTCTTGTGTCGCAGAGGGGGGTTACTCCTGGGGAAACTTTCCCACATTGTTAAGCGGAAGTTACAGGGAAGGGGCGCTCAAATGACCCTCAAATGAAGGGCTTGGTTCGCTAATCCTATGAGGCTGGGCGCCTCCGGGTAGGAAGGTGGCCTGAGACCCACGCCCCCGTGGGTTTCTCTCCTGGTTTCTGTATTAGTCTGCAGCAGCGGCTGGGGCCAGACTTTTGCACGGGTGGGCAAGACGAGAGCTTGTGAGGAGATGGCGGGGACCAAGGGGAGAGCGGGGAGATGGCGGGGAAGGCACAGGGGCCAGGGGCGCGTGGAGAGACAGACGGCAGGGAGGGCGCGGGGACCCGGGGCGCGTGGGGAGACGGGCGGTGAGGGCGCGGGGCACAAGTTCTGCGCGGGGCTGGGATCGCCGCGTGGCGCGGCCTCCGACTCACATAATGCTTGTTGGGCACGCGCCGCTTCTGCACGTCCAGCACCTTCACCTCCACGATACTGCGCCGCGGCGGCATGGCCGTTCTCCGCGCCCAGCGCCGTGCGGGCCGGGCCGGGCCAAAGCGATCCTTGCCGCCGAGCACTTGCCGCCGCCGCCACCGCCCTCCGCGCCCCGCCCCTGCCCGCCCCCGCGCCGCCTGCCCACCCTGCTTAAAGGGCCCGCCCGGCCGGGCCGGGCCACGTCCGCCCGCGGGCCTTTGTCCCCGCGCCCGCCGGGACGGCGCGCTCCGCCCTCCGCGCCCGAGCCTGGCGACTCTAAACCCAGGCACCCAAGCAGCCTGCTCGAGCTCTCCATTCCGGATTTGGGCTCAGGGAGGTTGCCCATCCCCCTCGGTGTCTGAGAACCGCGGGCATGCCAGTCGCTATAAATCCGATCGCTTACCCCTAGGGCTGGGGGTTCAGGGGGAGGTGGACACTAGGTCTCTTGGGTTTACTGTCTGTGACAGGGAGAGGAAAAACTGTAAAAATGCCCTGGCAGCCCTGCACAGGGTGGCGAATGTGAAGCAGGGATGCTGGGTAGGTAGCAAGCAATCCCCTGACCCCTCGGGGGACTGAGTCCACACCTGGCCCTGTTCCCTGTCCTTATCATGGATGCTCACTTAAAATCTCATAACACCTGGGAGTCAGGAGGAAATGGTTAATCGCCTTTTACAGAGGACCTGAGGGCAGCCTCCAGATTCATGGAGCAGGTGGGTCCAACCCATAGTTGCCCCACACTAAGCAAAGCAAAGCTACATGTGGCTCCACATCTCTTTTTCTCTAGCTCATCCTAGCATTGGCTGGGTGCTCAGTAACTAGCAGATGCTGGCTGGCTGACTGACTGAATGAATGAATGAATGGATGGATGGACACACATAACACCATGGATAGGAAGTTCAGACTGCAGGTGTGGTTTCTCAGCCACGAAGCAGGGGTCCCCATTCAGGCACCTTCCCACCCATAGATCAGTTGAGGAATTTCTTAAGGGAGAGTTCCCCTCAGTCCAGGCAGGCCTTACAGATTACTTCATTTTGAATCCCTCTGGAAACCCCTCTATTGCCTTTTTGGCTTCTTTGCCCATGCTCTCTGCTGTGCTGCCTCGACAGCTGGTCTGGATGGGCTTCACTAACAGAACACCTGTGTTTGGGCTACTTGACTGGTACCCGGCCAAGGCGGGAGGAGGATTGTCTTTACCAAAGACAGTTTTGTACCAAAGATGGTTTTGTGCTGCCCCAGGCACAGGACTATCTTCTTGGCTCTCTTGATTAAGGTGTTCTCACTGACCCACGCAGAGAGTGTGGAGAGCGGCATCCATTTGGGAGCAGGGCCCTCCCTGGCCCAGTAATTCCCTCCAGTGCACCAGATCCTAAGCTGCTTCCCCAGACAGCTGCCACCTAAGGCCTCCGCTGGTTTCTCTCATCTCCTGCACAAAGCAGAAGCACAGACTGTAGAAGTTGGATGAACCTGAGTTAGTCAGCTCTCCCCACTTCCCAGTTCCCCAGCCCTGCCTGTAGCTGTAGTAATGTCATCATCTCCCCTGTCCCCTCATCCTTGCCCCCATCCTCCACCCCCACCCCTGCCTGCTGATTTCTGAGTGTGAGTGGGATCACTCTGGGTTGCTCACAACAGTTCAGTCTTGCAGTTTTGTCCTTGGATGTCCGGCTCATTTTAGTTAGCATCCACAAGATGCATCTGCATCTGCCCTACCTACTTCAGAACCTCCTTCCGTTTTGTGGCTGAATACTATTTCATTGTGTGTTTCTTAGCCCTTCCTTTTCTTTATTCATTTATCTGTGGTCACTTTGGCTGTTGCCACCCTTGGGCTATTGTGACTAAGGCTGCTGGAAATGTTGACATCCAGATGTCTTTTCAAAGTCCTTACTCCTAGTTCTTTAGAGTACTGGATTGCATGGTAATTCTACCTGGATTTGTTCATTCTTTTGTGGCGCTGCATATCTAGCACACCTGTGTGCTAGAAGCAAGCATTAGATCCCATTACAGATGGTCATGAGTCACCATGTGGTTGCTGGGAATTGAACTCAGGACCTCTGGAAGAGCAGTCAATGCTCTTAACCACTCAGTCATCTCTCCATTCTATCAGCAGTGCACAAGAGGCCCAGCTTCTTCCAAACACTCCCCTTGCCTCTTAGTTTCTGCTTCTTCTATTGTTCTTGACCACTCCATCTCAAAGGCGTCAGGAGTGACTCCCTGTAGCTTTTATTTGCATTTCCCCAAAGATCAATGACAGGAAAAAAATGCCTGTTTAAACTCTGCCACATTGACAAGGGGGTTAGTACTTTTTCTGCTTTTCCCTTGCTGTTGTGAATCTGGTGGGAGGGAAGTCCTGATGAGTCCTAAGCCTGCCCCAGCCCAGCTGTCAGCCTCACAGTATTTGCTAAGGCCTGTCTGTGAGCTTGGGGCTGGCCTGGCACTTTACTTACCAGGGTCCCATAGCCCTGGGAGTTACAAGCTGTCCTTCCTGCTTGCCCATGGGGAGGTTGAAGAGGTGTAAACAGGTACTTTCCTGTGATGATGTTGCTAAGAGAACATGGCATTTGCAGAGAGTCTGACTCCAGACTTTGTGTTCAGCCATCAGTCTGTGCCTAACAGGGTGTGAGGTTGGGCAAGTACCTTGGTCTTCTTATCCACGGGTGGCATGCGAACAGCCACAGAGTCTCAGAGGCTTGTCTGAGGAGGTATCTCATGGACAGCATCTGTATTGTTGTGATTTTTCTACCAGGTAAACTGATAACAGCTAAACTCTCCCTTAAATCTCATTAAGTCTCAGGTTCAACTTTAATCTTGGTGTTGCCCAAACTCCATCCACGTTTTTTCTTACTCTGAACCTCTTTTAGTTCCTGATCACATGTCCAGCCTCATTCCCGACCAGTCACCTCTCTCTTCCGGGACTGGGGAGATGGCTCAGGGGTAGAGCACTTATTGAACAAGCATTAAAAACCTGGGTTTGGATCTCTAATCATATATAAAACTGAGTGCAGTGGCCCACATCTGTCAGCTTTCTACTGAGGTCGGGGAAATGAGACATACAGGTCCCAGAGGCTTGCTGGTCTGCCAGTTTAGCCAGTATGTGAGCTTCAGATTCAGTGAGAGAACCGGTCTCAAAAAATAATGGAGAGAGGAACAGAAAAAAACAAACAAACATGTGGACCTCTGGACTTCAATATTCACACAGGCAAGAGCACTCTCACACATCTAGACATACAGGGAGACACCACACATGTCATAGTTAGAGTTTGTCAACTTGACTCAAAACCTAGACACCTGGGAAGAGAGAATCTCAACTGAAGAATTACCTCCATCAGATTGACCTGTGCACATGTCTGTAGCGCAGTTTCTTGACAGCTAATGGATAAAGAGGACCCAGCCCACTGTGGGCAGCGCCATTCCCTAAACAGATGGGCCTTGGTTGCATAAGAAAGGCGAGCCAGGGGAGCTAGCCAGTAACCCATGTTCCTTCATGGGCTTTGCTTCAGTCTGCCTCGACTTCTCTCAGTGATGGATGACCTGTGAGTGAAAGATGAAATAAATCCCTTCCACTCCAATTTGTTTTTGGTCATGGTGTTTTATCATAGAAACGGAAAAACTAATTAGAGCAACATACAACATAAGGGAAGGAAAGGTCGGTGAGGAAGCTCAGAGGGTAAAGATGCTTGTTGCCAAGACTGATGACCTGCGTTTGATCTTTGGAAATCCTGTGGTGGAAGGAGAGAATTTTCTGAAGTTGTCCTCTGCCCTCCATACACATGTGGGTTGTGACACGCCTGCACTAGTGTACATATGCACAGAAACCAGTGAACGTTGAGCCAACAAGAGCAGCTCTGTGTGGTAGTGCCCTCCCAACCTCACATTTTCAGTTTCCCAAGCCAACACCCTCAACACCATTTCTGCACATCCCAGTTTAACCCTTAACATCAACTGGACTTTGGGCCCTTCCCGTTCTGATAAAAAACTTAGCCTGTGAGAGAGGTTTATTATCCCACCTTTTCTTATGGGGGTCTGTCTTAGGGTTTTACTGCTGTGAACAGACACCATGACCAAGGCAACTCTTATAAGGACAACATTTAATTGGGGCTGGCTTACGGGTTTAGAGGTTCAGTCTGTTATCATCATGGTGGGAACATGGCAGCAACCAGGCAGGCATGGTGCAGGAGGAGCTGAAAGTTCTACATCTTCATCTGAAGGCTGCTAGCAGAAGACTGGCTTCTAAGCAGCTAGGATGAGTGTCTTATAGCCCACACCCACAGTGACACACCTACTCCAGCAAGGCCACACCTACTCCACACCTTCTAATAGTGCCACTCCCTGGGCTGAGCACATACACACTATCACAAGGGCCTTCTCAGGTTTTCTCTGAAATAAACCTGGTCTTACTGTGGAGCCACCTCCTCAGTTTTCTTCTTAAAAATGTTCTCTTTCTTTCTTGCTTTCTTTTCTTTTCTTCTTTCTTTCTTTCTTTCTTTCTTTCTTTNTCTTTCTTTCTTTCTTTCTTTCTTTCTTTCTTTCTTTCTTTCTTTCTTTCTTTCTTTCTTTCTTTCTTTCTTTCTTTCTTTCTTTCTTTCCTCTTGTTGCTCTTGCAGACAACACGAGTCTGGTTCCTTGCAGTCATCAGGGATGGCTCATAACCTGAAACTCCAGCTCCAGAGGATCTAGTGCCCTCTTCTGTTCACTGTAGGCACCTACATTCACACACATACAAATAAAATATATCTTAACAGAGAAGGAGAAAAAGATCTTCTTTAGGGAAAGGCTATACCTAGACAGTTGCCCTATTTCATAGCCATCTATGGTTTGCTGATTGGCACACAGTTTCCAGGGTGCCCTCTGCAGGCTGGTGTAAGCATGCACTGAGGGCGCCCTCTGTAGGCTGGTGTGAGAGTGAACTGCTTATCAGCACCATCACCATCACCATCGTCATCATCTATTAAATGTCTGTTTATAGGACTAGACTCAGACCTGAGGAATGCAGACTGTCTCTGCATGGGTGTGTGCACATTCCCATGCATTCACATATTCAAACACACACACACACACACACACACACACACACACACACACACACACACCAGGCTCAAAGCTTTCTTGGAGCCAGATTGACTTTACTTGTTTAAAAACTTGCAGCTCCCTGCACAGACTTGCAGAGAGTTTCTGAGCGATGCTTCTGTGGTAGGCAAGTCTGGATGCTTGACCAATGTGTCCTTGCTAGTGACAAACCAGCCTCTAGGTGGACTTCTCCGCTTTTCTGTCTCACAGAGGCATTTGGGAGTAGGGTATTGCCTTTGATTTAGGTCTGCAGAGGCCAGGGACAGAGCTTAGACTCCAGCCTCGGCTGGTACTATTCCAGATCCCTGGTCGAGAAGGCATTTTGCAAACTCAAGTGCTACGGAGCACAGAACACCCCTGCTGGAGCTGATGGAGTGCTGTGTTCCATGCGGCAGGATCATACAGGAAGGTGCACACACTGGAGGGGCATCTCATCAAGCTTGAATGAGCTCCTGGTCCTTCAGAGATTCTGATGTCTGTAAAGCTGGCAGGCTGCACTTCTCCCAGTCCCCAGACTGAAGACAAACAGGCCAGGGAGGCTGAAGCCGGATTTTGTTGCCTTTTTATCATCAGCAGCTTCAGGGATGGAACTGAGCTCTTTCCCAGGACATGGTTGGATGGAGAGGGTTCGGGAAGGATCTCTCTGAGGTGCCGTCTGAATGCTTGTCTCTGTAGGGATGCTCATCACAAGAACGGCACCCATGAAGGTTTGTGGTCTTAGTACAAGCAAACCATGCCTAGAGGAAGCTGGCTTGAGTAGAATCCCATGCAGGGAGAGCCTCGTGGGATGACAGGAGGCTATGTGGTCTAAGCAACAGGGAGAGACTGCAGCTTCTCCTCCATCATCTCCATCTTTCCTGTGGCCACGTCTATTTCCTTAAAGGGAGCGCTGTTCATAATCTCCTCCTGCCTAGAAGCCTTCCCTGATCGCCCCTGCTCACAGATGTTCTTTAGTGTAATTGGTGCCCAAGGCTGCCATGACTAACCCCCTCCGTGCTGCTTTCTTGCTTTCCTACCTCACGCTGTCCACCTTCTCCCAACTTTATAAAGAGACGTAATTGTTATTGTGCACCAGCTAGCTGTCATCTATAACAACATAAATTCTGTAGTCAACTGTGTTTCTAACATCCCTATACTGGTCCATATACAACAGGAAGTTAGAGGCTAGGTGAGGTATAAAGAAAAGAGGTTTATTTGGTTCACAGTTTGGAAAGTGAAAGGTCAGGTGGCCCCCTGTGATGTCTAGTGAGGACATTGTGATGAGCAGCATCACAATAGTGGAAGTGCGCAGAACAGATTATGGATGAGATGGGCATCCAGAAAGACTTGGGATGAGCATCATGCTTTTGTATAGGATAAGTTGCCCTGGAGAGAACTAACCAGGTTAGAGCACTACATTAATCCCTCCTGCAGGTGGCGCCCTTCCACGCGACTCACTCTTACAGACACTGCCTAGTGGGGGCCATGCTTCCAGCTCAGACCTATCCAAGCCACAGTGAGCCCAGCAGATCTTCAGCGCATTAATTTTCTCCTTTCAGTGAGAAAACAGGAGCTAAGAGACGGTGCCTAGGGTCACAGCACAGGAGCATGGTTTGCTGAGATGTGAACTCAAACATCTCTGGCGGCCTCTGAGAAGAAACAAAGCTCTCTTTGAGGACAGGAGTGGGAGTCTTCCTGATATCATATCTCCCTCCCTCCACTGACCAGCGGTTTCCGAGCCTGCTCTCTATTCTCAGTCAGGAGCGTGTTTAACCAATGAAAGTCAGATTGCGTCCCTCACCCCCACTCTCCCATGGCTTAAATGTCCCAGTGATTTCCTGCTGCACGTAGGATAAAGTCACCAAGATTCTTTTTATTAGATATTTTCTTCATTTACATTTCAAATGCTATCCTGAATGTCCCCTACACCCTCTCCCCACCCCGCTCCCCAGCCCACCCACTCCCACTTCTTGGCCCTGGCGTTCCCCTGTATGGGGCATATAAAGTTTGCATCCAGAGACTGCCCCATAATCAGCCACCAAACGCAGACACTATTGCATATGCCAGCAAGATCTTGCTGAAAGTCACCAAGATTCTTAGAGCAGCCCCTAGGGATTAGCAGACTCTGGTTTCAGAGACCTGCTGCTCTCATCTAGTCCCCTCCTCTGTCACACCTTCCTACATCTGCTCTGGCTTCTCTCTGTTTCATGAGATGGATCCCTTTATACATGCTGTTCACTGCTCAGAAATGCTTTTCCTGTTTTAAAGCTTTAGTTCTCTCCTGCTGCAGACTTTCCTAATGCAGCTTCCGTCACCTCCCACGCGCATTTTCTTCAGAGCTCTTGGCAATGGTGCCACATCGTCATGTATGACTTTCCAGCAAAATGTACCTACATGAAGACAGTACTTGCTATTATCCCCAGTTCAGCCCAATCCCACAGGGTCCTAGAAAAGAACCTTGAATAGATGGACACTGCCTTTCCTGTGAGGAGAACAGGGGTCTTTTCAGAGTCACCAGCCACGGCAGCTGATTGGTAGATATTTACCAAATGAGTGGACTGGTGAAGATCGTATTGTTAGCAAAAAAACTTTTGGGTTACATTTCAGTTCAATGAACACATACTCCAAAGGCCACTGAGAGTCTAAACCTGGTGGCCAGTGTCTCCTTTACAGAAGCAGGAGACACTGCAGCAAGATGTAACTGTTTAATGGTGAGCATCTCCAAGCCATTGAGTGGCTCTCATGCAGACAAGATGACCGCCTCTCCAGGTGGCCCATGAAACAGTCCCTCAAGGAGCAACTGTTACTGTTTTGTAATTGTTCCTCAGTGCCTCCCACTCTAGACATTCCCAGGACAACCCAACCATGTGGTTGTTCCATGGCTATGCATACTGTGGTTCAGCCTTGTCTACTCAGCTACACTGCAGAAGAGCATGGTTTAAAAGTGCAGGTGGCTCTGGGAACCCATTCATTCATTCATTCATTCATTCATTCATTCATTCACTTGAGCCACTTATTTACCATTCACTTGACAACATACTACTTGAGAACTTAATACCTGTCAAGCTCTGAACAAGATGTTTGAGAGACAGAAACAAGCACAACAGGTAGGGATTTTTTTCTTTCATATTCTAACAGGGAAGGCAGTCAATTAGTAACAAGTGACAAACAGAGGACATGTCTCACCCATAGAGGGTCACCATTAGAGACAAAATAAAAGTGTACAAGGCATGCTGTAGGTGGCCAGGGTGACACTGAACCCCAGCACGAGTCTCTGAGCCGGATGGCCAATTCATGACCCTCAATAATATGGAACCTTGGCCACAGCTCTTTAAGACTGCTGTTCAATAGGTTTGCCTCCCGAGGATCTGCTGTTGCTTAGTGGAGCTGAAATGTGGGTGGAAAGAGGAAGAGGATGGTAGGTGGCTGAGCAAGTTGGCACTGAAGATTCGGGAGATGCCCAAGTAGGAGCAGTATCATAGGGAAGAGAGACTGGGAGGTGGAGTTGGGCTCTGGCCCAAGAGCTCTGGCAGCAGACAGCCTGACCCTGAGACAGCCCAGCTCCGGAAGTGTGGGTGGAGACCCTGAGGAAGGAAAGGGACTGTTGAAGAAGATCATGGTCCTGGGTCTGTCTCATGTTACCCTGCTAAGAGCTGGGTGGTCACTGTGCAACTGCGATGTTGCTGTTGCTGGAGAACTGTTGGGATAATCTTCTTGTGCACAGTGTAAAGGTTATTTTGGTATTATTCAGATGTTGGTTTCTGTACCAGCAGAGAGCTGAGTACTATCTGAACTTTGTACTGTTATTTTTATGAAACATCACCTGCCTTAGTATTTTGTAAACATTCTTTTCCACCACCTTCTGACTGGTTTAATAGAGAGCTGAAGGTGTATAGCAGGGCAGGTGAGGAAAGGTGGGAAATCTGAGCAGAGGGAGATACTCTTGGAAAGAATCAGGCATGAGGGAGTCACAAGCCAGACACAGAGGAAGGAACAGGTGCCAGGACTGAAGGAGAGGTAATGGGTCATGTGGCAGATGGTAGGTTAGAATAAACAGGTTAATTAAATTATACGAGCTAGTTGGGAAATAGCCTACACTATAAGGCCTAGCATTCATAAACAAATGTAAGTCTCCGTGTCATTATTTGAGAGCTGGTAAGTCAGACAGAGATAGTCTAGTGGTATTTGGTGCCCAGTGTGGGCTCGAATCCATGACCCTGAGACTAAGAGTCTCAACTGATGTGTTAAGTTCAGTGAATGACACAGACAGGGATGTAGAAGGAGCTTGGGTTGATGTTCATGCTGGGTGACTGTGATGTCCAGGCCTTGGTCCTCAGTGTCCTGCTCACCCACGTGGACAGGCAGCCTTGCCTACTACGGACACAGCTAAGGGACTCAGGGAAACAGGCCTGACTCCTCAGAATGTTTAGTCCAACCAAACCAGAATCTGAAGCGTGGCAAAGCCAAATACCAGCAAAGGACTTAGACTTATGTGCCCATCACATAACCAGCAGACCAGCAGAGGACTTAGATGGCCTTCCTAGCATAGGACCCAGCAAAGGGCTTAGACGGTCCTCCCAGCACAGGACCATCAGACCATCACCTTCCTGTCTGTGCTCTGTGGAGCTGAACTTCTTCCTCATGTCTGATTGCTCTGCAGCAGCATCTCACTGAACAGTTCCAGCTGGGGAAGCCTGGGCTTTATACTCTGGTTGGCCAGCATCCACCCTTGCAAAAATTATCATGATTGTTTTGATCTGGTTCTAATCCATGCCTCTCAAAAATGTGGAACTTGGGTCTAGTTCTTTGAGCCTATTGCTCACATGTAGTAGAAAATTATTTAAATCCTGGCCCAGAGTTTCAACTCCATCTTTGGTTAATGAGTTCCCAGATGAAAGACACACCCATAGCCTTTACATTTACAATAAGCCTTTATCAGCACAATTACCCTCCATGTTGATAGGATCTACTTTCCTATTGATAACCCCAAGTTATTACCTATCATTTACTATGTTCCATCTGGGACGCTCTTAACTCCAATCCGGCAGCCCTCAGGACCACTCTCTCTTGACCCTCAGCCCATGGCGGCTTTTCCTTCCTCCCCTCCTGCATGTTCATTTTCCTCATGGTCCTTCTTTCCTCAAGCCCACGAAACCTAAAACCCCACCTATGTCTCTTCTGCCCAACTATTGGCTGTTGACATCTTTATTCACCAATCAGAATTAACTTGGGGTGAGTCACAGGGGCTATGTGCAGACTCCAGGTATTGGGGGCCAGCACTTAGCATTAGAATAAAAGACAAAACCTGAACACACACACACACACACACACACACACACACACACACTACCCTATAGCCAAGTAAAATTGAGAAACTGGAGAACTGTTTGGTGCAAACAAACAACCTAAAAAAAAAAAAAAAAAAAAAAACAACACTAACCAACCAACCAAAACAAAACAAAACAAATAAAACAAAACAAAAAAACAAAAAAACAAAACCAAGAACACCTGACTGCAGGTCTGCAGGGGACACTTCAGACGCAGTAGCTGTGCTTCCTCCTCAAATGTCATGTCCACTTTGGTGCCAGAGGTAATAGCCTGGTGCCCAGTGGTAGAAGGTTGTTATGTCTCTGCTCTGGGTGTGGCAGGATTTAGATTCACACAGCCCAGCTATAAGGAGAGTGAGGTGCTTCCCAAAGTGGGGTTTCTCTTTCCTTTAGACTCAGTTCTTCCTGATCCCCCACTTTATCCCTAGGGTTAAACCTCCACAAGGGTCACGTGGGACAGCCCTCTCTTGTCTGGCCCCCTGAAGTAGAAACTTATGGTTTCTCTGGAAAGCCAGTTGTGTTGGTGCTTTGCTGGGGCAGACACATGAAGGCACGTTTCACTGAAGCAGACACGGGTTTTGCTAAAGCAAGCACGTGAAAGGATTTGTGATAAAGGATTCTTTGCTAACCAAAGGCTTGTATTGGTTTGCCTTACATTGAGTAGCTGAGCTTCGTTTGTTGTGATTCCATCCAGAGAAATGCGCCAGAAAACTTCTGGTGGTGTGCTGGTGGCCTCTTGCCACTCTGTGAACTAGGGCCAGTTGGCAGAGTGATGCCAGCTGCTAGAGACTCACATGGAGCTTTGCTAAGACAGACTGACGTGCTGAGGCCAGACAGGTAGTGAGGACACGTGATGTTTGGCGGGAGTAAAAACAGGACTCAACGGACAGTGGTGGGGCTTGCTTGGAGAGCCAACTGGGCAACACTTCTTGGTCTCCAGTCACTGAGCGAGATGTGGGAGAGAACTTCTCCTGGCATCCCTGCTGGTCTTAATTCCTCCTGCTGATTCGTGCTGGTTTGGCTGAGGCCTGTCTGTTTCTGCTAGGCCTTGCCATTGGTGTCAACGCGTGCTTGCTCTCCTGACACTACTGAACTAGACATATCTGTCAAGTGTTTGTGAGTGGGTCAAGCTGCTGCTGCTGATTCCTGTGAACTGAATTACTGATTTCCTGACAAAGCAGATGAGATTTGCTCCAAAGAACAATTTCTAAACAGGTCCACTTCCCCTGTATCCTAATAACCTTTCTTTTCTACTACCTCTGGTGGGTGGTGGGCTAGAAAGGAAGATAAAACATTTAAGAACCCTCATTAAGCCGGGCATGGTGGCACACGCCTTTAATCCCAGCACTCAGGAGGCAGAGGCAGGCGGATTTCTGAGTTCGAGGCCAGCCTGGTCTACAAAGTGAGTTCCAGGACAGCCAGGGCTCTACAGAGAGATCCTGTCTCGAAAAAAGAACCCTTACTTTCTCTCTCCTTATCAACAGTTGGTATTTTCACTGTTTTCAAGTCCGGCTGTTCTGATTGATGTATTGTAACATTCCACTGTACAGACAACCCCCCAGTGAGTGCTCCCTTGGGGTCTGGCTGGCCTCCAGGTGTGGGGCAGTGTGAATAGCCCCACTGTGAATGCTGGGTCTGATCTTTATTGACCAGCTGCTCTCAGTTCTTTGAAGGTGGATTTGTTAACTCAAGTGGTGATTCTCAGATTAACTTCTCAGAACTCGCCAGGTAGGAGAACCGTCTTCTGATAGTTACCCATGGCAAGCATGGGTTGGTGTCACACACACACACACACACACACACACACATGCTAAGTGTCCATGATATGTGTGGGCTGGCAAGGCACACATGCATGTGCATGCACACACACAAATAATAAATAGTTTAAAATTTTTCATTTTAATTCAACACTTCTTTCAATGTGTCTCAGAGTCCAGGGTTCTTGGTTTTTCTGATGTGTAGCCAGTCCCAGGAGCCTCTTCCCCTCTCAGATGAGCTGAGGACAAACTTGGAGTTTCCTGTGGGCTCTGAGATGGGCGGGGGGGGGGGGGGAATCTGACAAAGAACAGAGTGGAACAGCTGCCTGGGAGTGGAGTCAAGACTGACTGGGCTGCTGACAGTGGCAATGGGGCCTCATTGTGAAGTTAATCATAAGAAAATGGGTTCAGGAAGTGGGAGGCTTTACAGAGGAGCCATTAAAGGGAACTAGAGATGACTGGGAAGTCCTAAGCGGAAATGGAAATCATTATCTGTTGTTTTTGAACTGAACAGTCCAGGAGCCACAGAAAACCAAGATGCAGAACCGAAGCAAGCAGAAGTCATTTGGGACAGGGGATGAGTTGTGGAGCAAGAAAGCAAAAGAGTAATTCAATTGGAGAAACTAGCTGCTGAGTCTTTAAAAGCAAACTTGCTCAGGAAGTGCCTGAGCAAATTCAATGATTGTTAGAAGATGGGTGGCTAGGAGTTAAAAGCCCCTATAGGTAATGTGCAGGGTGGGGGGCTCCTTGCATTCTTGCACTGACGAAAGATGTTTCTGGAAGAACACTTGGGTAAATGTCTTCGGTTTTATTTTCTCCCAAGACACTCTACAGCCCAGGCTGGTCAGGAGCTCAGCAGCTCCAGGGTAGCTTCAAACTCAAGGCAAGTCTGCCTCAGTTTCCCTAGTGCTGGGATGACATGCGTGAGTTGCTCTCCGCAGATCTGTGAATGTCATTCATGGATCAGCAGGTTGTGTGAGAGGTGGACAGGCGTGACTGCAGAGATGAGAGGTGACTGAGGCGCTTTCATTCCTCCAGTCCAGGCAGGGACCCTGGAAAGCAGAACATGCAGGTCAGGGAAGGCATGGTGATGGGCTGGGCCGTAAGAACTGTGAGTGTTCCTGAAAGGGGCAACGCAAACCATGTGTCCAGAGCAGCAAACACATCTCTCCCACAGAGAGCCCCGCTGGTGTGAAGACTTCAGAGAGAGGCTGAGAGGAGTATCAGCACAGCTATGATGGCGTCCTTAGTCAGCTGACGTTGATGGCTACTCCTTGTGCTTCTGGGATGGTCAACCGAAGAGAGCTTCTCTCCTGTATTAGGTCAGTTATTTCCCTCTGCAACCTGTGAAGGAATTAAATAATCACATAAGGCCAGGATGGGGACAGCATGAGTGAAACAGAGTCTCAGATGCAACATTTAAAGTAGGTTCCAAAAACCCTTAGGAATTAAGATAAGTAATACATACACACAGCACTTAAAAAAATAAAAGTTAATGCAAAAAACAAAAACCAAAAAAAAAAAAAACCCAAAAAACAAAACAACAACAACAATAAAACCAACGACCAGCAAATTGCCAAATTAATAAAGATAGGATCAACAAGATCAGGAAGCTGGGATCCACCCACACGGCCTGTCTGTCATACTACTATCCCACTCTTACCATTCATAATTGCATTCAGACTGACCAGCAGGCCACATCTGTTATTCCTCCACTCCATGTGTGGCACCTGCTCAGGGTGTAGGACGTAGGAGGGCTGCAGCTTGTGACTGTCAAGGGGCCCACAGAGGGCTATAGCTAACAGTGACCTAGGGTCCTCATTCCCCAAAGGCATACATGGCCACACAACTACCTCCTGCTCTGGAACTGAGGCCAAGGGTTTCCCCCAACTAACAGACATGATGTACGCCCTTTATTATTCCCAGAGTAGAGTGTATACATGAACACAGTGCTGGGCCTTGGACACAAATGATGTTCTGTATGCTCTGGAGAGTGATGAATGATAGCCAGGCTTCAGGTTGTGCCTGAGTATGTTTATTAAGTCTGGAACAAGCAGAAGTAGATGAATAAACAGTGAGCAGCAGATATGGAGAAGATAGAGAGTAAAACTTCAGCAAATTAGAAGCTCACAACACCCAGAGGAGGTGGTTGGAGTAATCCAATCAAGGAAGCAGACAGAAAGCCAGCCATGGAGAGCAAGGCAGTGTGCAGCATCTTCCATGGCTTCAAGGCACTGGCACAAACCTGCTGCCTTTGGTAAGAACATCTATCACAGCAACAGAAGCAAACTAGGGCAGTGGGTGACACCCACACACAGGAACAAACTGGGACAGTTACAGCAGCTTCTCTAAGAGGTGAAAGATGGTAGGACAGCAAATTTCAAAAGGAAACTGACAGTCAAACAGAGAAGAGTCCTGGGTCTGCTGTGTAGGGCTTGGTCTAGACTGGGCTAGACTGGGCTAGACTGGTGAGTGCTGTCCTTCCTGATGTGCAAACTGACGATATGACCCTTCCAAGGAATGGTTATGTGGGAGGTTTTTGTGTTGAGGTTTGGTCTGTTGTGATATAAGGCGAAGTTCTGTACCCAAAGGTCTAGGCCTATGACTGAATTCTCATGTTTACAGGCTTTTGTTGTGCAAGCTCTGTTCTTTGATTTAAAACAATTGGCTACAGCCAGTCACTGGAGGGACTAGAGGTAGGTGGGTTTTGAGTTACCTGGTTGGGGGTGGAGAAGAGAGTGTAGACAGGAGAGACGAGGAGGAGAAGGAGGAAGACTGAGAGGAGAGGGTAAGCTTCCAATGGGGAATGAGCAATTGGCCAGGAGAAACAGCAAGGGACTAGAGTACACTGCTGGGGAGGTGGCCAGGCCAGCAGTTAGAAGAGCAGATTAGGGGTGACCCCCAGTCAAAGCTAAACAAAATAACCACAGTCCAAATCGCCCGTATTTGTAAGCTAGTCGGGGATAAGTTTAAACTCATTGCAGTACATTTTTATTGTAGCAGAGAGGAAGTGGTCCAGCAGACTGGGCCAGGCCATGAGAGGAGAGAGAGGGTACAAAAGTGAATGATGAAGGCAAAGGGGGCCTGGAAGAGCATAGAGAGAGGACAGAGAGACAGAGAGAGGAAGACGACAGGCGTGGCTAAAATACCAGGGTCATGAACTGGAGAAGTTTAGGGTAGGATGTGGATGAGAAGAGCCAGGATAACCTCACGGGCTCTGAAATGTGTCCATTTCAAAGGGTGGGTGGGGCTGAGGATGTCTGTGCAATGGCTGTACCAGCAGAGGTACACACAGTGGGGATAGTGCGGGAGGGAGGATAATGTGAGGGATAGTGTGGAAGGGTGGGAATATAGTGTGGGGGGATAGTGTGGGAGGGTGGGGGACAGTGTGTAGAGTGGGAGGACAGTGTGGAGGGTAGGAGGACAGTGTGAGAGGGTGGGGGAAGTGTGGAGGGTGGGAGGACAGTGTGAGAGGGTGGGAGGACAGTGTGGAGGGTGGGAGGACAGTGTGGGAGGGTGGGGGACAGTGTGGGAGGATGGGGGACAATGTGGGAGGATGAAGGACAGTGTGGGAGGGTGGGAGGACAGTGTGGAGGGTGGGAGGACAGTGTGGAGGGTGGGAGGACAGTGTGGAGGGTGGGAGGACAGTGTGGAGGGTGGGAGGACAGTGTGGGAGGGTGGGAGGACAGTGTGGGAGGGTGGGAGGACAGTGTAGAGGGTGGGAGGACAGTGTGAGAGGGTGAGGGACAGTGTGTAGGGTGGGAGGACAGTGTGTAGAGTGGGAGGACAGTGTGAGAGGGTGGGGGACAGTGTGTAGAGTGGGAGGACAGTGTAGAGGGTGGGAGGACAGTGTGGAGGGTGGGAGGACAGTGTGGAGGGTGGGAGGACAGTGTGGAGGGTGGGAGGACAGTGTGGGAGGGTGGGGGACAGTGTGTAGGGTGGGAGGACAGTGTGTAGAGTGGAAGGACAGTGTGGGAGGGTGGGGGACAGTGTGTAGGGTGGGAGGACAGTGTGTAGAGTGGGAGGACAGTGTGGGAGGGTGTCACTAGTAGGGCATCCTCTCTTCTTTGGTCCAAAGCCACTTAAGAGGATTCCTGCTCCATCTGAAATTTGGTGACTCTGGAGGGAGGCATAGTCCCTCCCTGGTGTGCACACTATGGAAATTCAGACCATGAGTCAGAGGGCTTTACTCTGAAACTTCTAGATGGTGTGTGTTGGGGGGGTGTTGGAGAACTGTGAGTGAGACAGTCACAGTGACAGCAAGAAGGCAATCTAACGGAGCTATTGTCTGCAGGGAGCACACAGAGGGAGGCTCGCACGTTTCTCTTGACTGCAAAGTACTGCCCAGAGGTGGGACCCTGTATCCGTGCCCCTCCAAAGACTACCCAGAGATGGGACCATCTAAAAGTACCCCGATGCAGACTAACACAAGAGTTCTGATAGGAGACCACACACAGGCTAACTCATCTACTGACTCTCTCCTTCTCAACTGTTCTATGTCTCTGTCTCTCTGTCTCTGTCTCTGTCTCTGTCTCTCTCTCTCTCTCTCTCTCTCTGTGTGTGTGTGTGTGTGTATGCACATGCGAATATGTATATGTGGAGGCCAAGGGTCGTTCGTTGTTAGATGTCATTTTTGCTCTCCACCTTAAAGTGTTTTTTCACAGTGTGTGTGTGTTGTGTGTGTGTGTGTGTGTGTTCACCATAACATGTGTATGTCAGAGGTAACAGGGACCAGTTGGCAGCACTGAGTCACCAAAGGCAAGAAGGCCATAGTGACCATAGTGGGCAGCACAGACAAAGCAATGTCCATATGGGCAGCACATGCAAAGTGAATTTGATGGTGGCAGGACAGTCATGGTGTCTCCGGGCATGAAATAGAGAAGAATCCCACTGAACTTTTGTTTGATTAGTATAAGCAGAAAAATTCTCAAGCAAATGGAAGAAAAGCATATCATGGCAGCAGAGAATCTCAGCCTGTGAACCGGTTTCCATATGAAGCCAGTTTGCAGACCTAGACATCCCCTGAGGAAGGACCTTGATAAAATACCTAAGAGTTTTACTGTTAGCCTTTCCCCAGTCCTTCCCCAGAGGAGCCTCTGGCTCTTTACAAGGGGAGCTGCACACCAGGGAAAAGAAACAACCAGCGTTTCCAGGGTCTATTGGAGATTGGTTCTGAATTGACACTGATTCCAGGAGATCCCAAGAAACACTGTGACTCTCCAGTTAAAGGAGTGATTAATGGAGTTTTGACTGAAGTCTGACCCACAGTAGGTCCACTGGGTTCTCACACTCATCCCATGGCTATTTTCCCAATCTGAGAATGTATAATTGGGATAGATATACTTAGAAGTTGACAGAATTCTCACATTGGTTCTTTGACCTGTGGAGTGAGGGCTGTTATGGTTGGAAAGGCTAAACGGAAACCTTTGGAGTTGCCTCTGCCAGGGAAATAGGAAAAAACGGTATCATATTCCTGGAGGAATTACAGAAATTAGTGCCACCATCAAGGACTTGAAAGATGCAGGGGTGGTGGTTCCCACTGCATCTCCCTTTAACTCTTCTATCTGGCCAATGCAGAAGACAGATGGATTGTGGAGAATGACAGGTGACAACTGGAAACTCAATCAGGTAGTGACTCTAATGCAGCTGCTGTACCAGATATGATGTCCTCACTTGAGCAGATCAACACAGCTCCTGGAACATGGTGTGCAGCTGCTGATCTAGCAATGCCTTTTTCTCAGTACCTACCTGTAAGGACCACCGGAAGCAATTTGCTTTTAGTTGGCAAGGCCAGCAGTATATCTGTAGAGGTGGTTTTTTTGTTTGTTTTGTTTTTGTTTTTTTGAGACAAAGTATTCCTGTGTAGTTTTGTCTGTTCTGGAACTCACTATGCAGACCAGGCTGGACTCTGCCTCCCAAGTGCTGTGATTAAAGGTCTAGCCTGGATCCCGAGAGGGCTGCATTCTTAGTTAACCTGTTACTTTCCCCCGTGGGCAAGAACAACTGAGATTCACCCTCCTGATAGATCTTACTCAGTTTTACCCTCCAACTCCCCGGAATGCCCCCTTTTGTATTTTCCTAGAAATTCTCAGAAGTAGACACCATAAAACAGGATGGTCAAAGGTTAAGCAAGGAGAAGATAAAGAAAGGTCACCCAGTCTACTGTTAAATAATTCATTTGGCTAAGGAAATTGGTCTTCCATTGCTGAGAGTAATTGCTGCTATAACACA
Source organism: Mus pahari (assembly GCF_900095145.1). Taxonomy (NCBI): domain Eukaryota; kingdom Metazoa; phylum Chordata; class Mammalia; order Rodentia; family Muridae; genus Mus; species Mus pahari. Next base: position 1,273,769 of record NC_034603.1, on the reverse strand, counting down.
TTTACTGAGTTCAGTCGGGATTACAATGTTGTTGCAAAATAAGTTTAATTCTTTTCCATAATGTTCCAGTATAACTTGTCTATGGAAAATCACATTGAAATGTGCACTAAATTGTCTTTATGCTGGTCAAGGTTATGAACCCAGAGACACTCTGCCACACATATAACAGCAAAGCTGTCAGAAGAACAGCAAGTTTCTCAATAGGGACTTTGTCCGTAGAGGACAGACAGACATGTTTCAAACTGTAAGAGAGATGGTAGCAGCCATCCTATGTTGCTAACTCGTTCAAGCACCCTTCCTAATGAAAGAAGGGGAGAACCATTGAGTCAGCACGGCAGAGGAAGCTCCTATGGCTGCTATTTTAGGTTAGTTTTGTACTCTGTCATTTTGATGAGAGTGCTCTTCAACGCTGCTTTTGTGGTGGAGTCTTTAGGGTCTCTTTGATATGGAGTCATACCATCTGCAAATAGGGCAGTCCTTCTTGCAGGCAGCAAACAGATGGGCCATATTTTATACATTCAATTTTCTAATCTGTATCTTTTGATTGGAGAATTGAGACCATCAACATTCAGAGCTTTTAATAAAAATCATGTATTAAATCCTACCATTTTGTTGATTTTTGTAATGTCTGGTGCTTTCCAAGTTTTCATTTCTTATTTACTGTTCTAATGTGGTTTATTATTTCCTGTGACCTCCTGGAAGTGTTTACTTTTCTCCCCTGGGTAGGATTCCCTTGAGGGTCTTCTGATAGCTGTTATCCACCCCGGTGATTTCCTGGCTGCCATCCATCTTGGCTCTGTCATTTAGCAACCTGGCTGTAGTCTGTTACTTCTCTGCCTGTGTCTATCTGGGTTCTAAATTGCACTTTGCCTTGCATGTCTATCTCTCTGTGTTTGGGAAGTATGGGCTATGGCCACTGAATGGCCTTCAGGGTTACTTCAAGTCCTCCTCTCGTCCAGGCCTTCGGTCTTGTCCTTTGACGACATCTCAGAGGACTCAGATGTCATGAACAAACTAATTCTTTTCATCATTGATATTTGAATGCAGCTTCTTGTCAGCCTTGTCCTCACCCCCATGTTCCCCCTGCTTGGTGGCCTTTTGGTGACATTTTTCACTGTGCTTTTTATCTGATTTACCGAGTTTTTATTACAACTTTTCTATGTTTTGTTCTTTCTTTCTTTCTTTCTTTCATCTCTATTTTCTTGCTGAAAGTTTCTTTGATGTTGCCAAGTTTTAAAATCCATATTGTTAATTTTTCTCACACATTTTGGTGATTTTTCTTTCAGTTTATGTTGCTGACTTTCATCTCCAGTCACTGACCAGATTTATCAGAAAACCACCTATATCTATACACAAACAGAAACACACACACACACACACACACACACACACACACACACACACACACTGACTGTATGTCAAGCAGAAAGGAGAGTTGGAGAAGAGGGAGACCAGTGGGAAGGTCAGAAGGAAACTCTTTAAGAGAGTGAGGTAGGATAGGGGTGTGGGAGACTGAGAGGGAGGGTGAATTTGGCTAAAGCACCTGACATCTTTGAGATTATCTTCAAGAAACTCAGAACTATGTACAATGAATATGCATTAGTAATAAATAAAACAAAAGAACAACCCAACCCAAGGTGGAGGCTTCCTACAATCCCAGTAGAGTAGCTTCTAAAATACATTGTTTACAAAGTAACATGTTTCCTTTTTTAAAAAGGTAGGAGTGCACCATTGGAAGAATAGACTAGAAACATCAAATGGCTGGCGCAGGATGGAGGACAGGAAGGGAAACATAAAGGTGGAATCTATAGGTTTCACAGTTTTGATTTTGATACCAAGACTTGCTTGTTGCGTCATAAGGAAGCCAGGGCTGAGGTGTGGCTCAGTAGCTTGGTAGAGCTCTGGCCCAGCATGGCAAGGTCCCAATACCACACAAAATAAACAAAAAGCAACAAATAAACCTCAAACTTGAATACATGGGAAGAGCGTAGCTTATCTGTGAAATTACAGATAGAAGCATCCGTAGGGATGTGGCAGTTATATCTTAGCAGGACACATATCAAAGATGAAAAGACCCCCAGAACCCGAACTAAAATTTCGAAGAGTTCGTGGGCAAAGAGCCAAGTGCATGGTGGGTGCCTATTACACCGCTGTTCTCCTTGGAGCTGCGAAGTTCCGGGTCCTGCCACACGGGGGTGCTCGCCGCCTTCTTATATCTCCCGTAGCTGCCACCTTGTTCCAAGGTCCTCAAGCGGACAGGACAGTGATGGGTCTAGGAGGGTGCAGTTTTGTGGGGCTGTGTGGAGGGGAGAAGTGGGAGGGAGAGAGTCCGTCCAGCCAGAGTTCCTTCTGTGCTCTGGGCAGGCGGATACAGGACACACTTTCCACTCGGTCCTGGGTAGGCATCTAAGCCACAGACCCCACATGGCGGAGATATGGGAGAGAGGGCTGAGAGAGAGAGAGAGATGGGAGAGAGGGCAGAGGGAGAGAGGTTCCCACTCTGGCGTGAGAGTCCTAAGTCTGGTCCATGGCTGGAGCACAAGAAGGCCTTCTGGCGGGAGATTAGGCATGGCTCATTAGGAGAAAGCCTATCCCATCGTCCAAGCACAGCAGGCCTTGATTAACAGAGACAGTCTATGGTTTTAGAGCTTAATTGTAGAAAGGCAGGGAGAAAGGAGAGAAGGGAGAGAAAGAGAGAGAGAGAGAGAGAGAGAGAGAGAGAGAGAGAGAGAGAGAGAGAAGAGGGTGAGGAGAGAGAGTAAGAGCAAGGAGGGGCCAAGCAGCCCCTCTTATAGTGGGCTGTGTTATCTTGTTGCTAGGTAACTGGGAGGAGTCTGGCCTGAAGGTCAGAAGTTGGGACATTGTTTATGTGACTAAAAGCCATGCTTCTCCTGTGGGGGGCTGTGGGGGTGGTAACTTCTATAGGAGCCAGGAGTCCAGGAGACATGAGGGAACGCCTGTCGTCCCTTGTAGGTGAATTATCACCACTGGGTTTCACCGGGGTTCACAACCTCAGCTCGACTGGAGACCAGGCGTCTGTACATAGCCCACAGTTTTCCTCCAGTGCCCCCCACCTCATTGTGCGTCAAGGACCGGGTGCTTTGCTAGAGGGGACAGCTGGTTACAGGGCCGCAAGCAAGGGCCCGGTCCTGGTGCCCCACTCCCCTGCTGTCTCTGGAGAGACAGCAGACAGGCAGGACTCAGCTGGCCTCAATCCTGAAGAGAGGGTGTGGAGAGAGCAGCACTTTCTCTTTCCCCAAACCGCCAGAAACTATAAGAATAAACGTTCTCTCTGTGTCAGTAGAGTCCCTTACGCCGTCCCCGGGCAGACATTTGACTCAATGAATCTCTGTCTTGTTTTCGGACATTTGCACAGCTGGGCGTTGTTATCTTGTGGGTTTTAAGGACATGACTGCTGTTGTGAAGAATCTAGACTCTGAATTCACCCTGACCTGTGTTTGAATTCCGAGGGCCAAGTAGATAGTGTAATCTTACAGAGCAGTGATCTAACATCTCTTGGGTTTTTGCCATCTTCATCTACAACACAAGGAAATTAGAGTACTTTTTTCCAGAAACTTATTTGCAGAGATTTTAAAATCACCATGAGCCGGGCGTGGTGGTGCACACCTTTAATCCCAGCACTCGGGAGACAGAGACAGGTGGATTTCTGAGTTTGAAGCCAGTCTGGTCTATAAAGTGAGTTCCAGGACAGCAAGGGCTATACAGAGAAACCCTGTCTCAGAGAAAAAAAAATCACCATGAAAAATGTCACAGGAAAACAATTAGAAACATCACAGTGGGTGCTAGAGAGATGGCTTGGTGATTAAGAGTATTGCCTGTTTTTCCAGAGGACCTGGGTTCAGCTCCAAGCAACATGAGGCGGCTCACAATTGTCTGTAACTCGAGTTCCAGAGGTTCCAACATCCTCACATAGATAAATATATGCAGGAAAACAGCAGTGCAATAAAATAACAAAAAAAGTAATTATTAGAAAGAAAAGAAGAAACACCAAGGCGATAGTGATACATTTCAGCTCTGAGGGGTCCCCTCTCCCTCACCGTTCACCACATAGGCTTCTTTTGAAACAAGTCCTCATTCTGCTGGTACATTTGTGAAGACAACGTGAAAAATAATCGCTCTCTTTTAAAACAATTTTGGGGGGTGGACTTTAGGAGCCTGTTCTCTGTGGCCAGAACTTTTCTTGTAAAATTTTATTTACTTATGTATTCCTTCATTTGTTTTTCATACAGAGTCTTGCTGTTCAGCCCATGATAGCCTCAAATTCACAATCCTCCTGCCTTCAAATTCACAATCCTCCTGCCTCAGCACATGCCTCCCCAGCCCTCTGAGGCCTGAGATTATAGGTAGTATGGCCATCTGAAATCTGGGTTTTTAACGATTCTGTGAATAGGTATTAGCTACTTGTCCTGCTGCCTTGACAGGTACCCAACAAGACAGCTTAGGAAGAAAGGATTTGATTGGCTCACTGTTCCAAGGAGTTAGTCCGCCAGGACAGGGAGGTCACACAGAGGAGCCTGAGGCAGCTGGTCACATTCTGTCCACAGTCAAGAGGCAGAGGGAGATGGATGCTGGCGCTCAGCTCCCTTCCTCCCTCCCTCCCTCCCTTTTTCTTTCTTTCTTTCTTTCTTTCTTTCTTTCTTTCTTTCTTTCTTTCTTTCTTTCTGGTTTTTTGAGACAGGGTTTCTCTGTGTAGCCCTGGCT
>NC_034603.1:1259307-1268984 GCF_900095145.1 Mus pahari | reverse complement strand
GAAGGCTCACAATGGACTGTAGAGCAGAGTGAAGGCTCACAATGGACTGTAGAGCAGAGTGAAGGCTCACAATGGACTGTAGAGCAGAGTGAAGGTTCACATTCATAAAGGGAAGGCTGGAGCAGAAGGGAAGCTGTGTCCAAAGTGAGTCAGACACCCAGCAGGGCAAACACCAAATCCTGCAACTTCACTTTTGGTCCATGGTCTGCCCTGTCCGATCTGCTGTCTGGACCCAGCCTCTCTCTTGGGTCCATCCCACGCCCGCAGCTTTCTTTCTTTAGCAGATGTTGCATGGTTCACGGGTCTCCACTGGAGAGGAACCTCCAAGGACTTCCTCGCAGATGGACTCAGTGGTTCTCTGGAACTGTGGTACAAAGCTTAGGGCTCTTGCAATCCTGCATTCTTCATGCCCACAAAACAATGCCCTGTGGATGCTGTCACCAAGTTATTCTGCCTTCTCTGGGTGGAGACCACAAATGCACTGACTTTTGAGGGCTGGCATTGGGAAACACTTCCAAAGAGTCATCCAACCAGCTTTTATATGGCGCTCTTAGTTTGGACACTTTCCTCTTAAATAAACTTGCATATTCGCAGTATGGAGTCCTCAAGGGGTGGGTCTTACCCCCAGGGCACCTTTCCTGTCACCCAGGGTCAGCTTCTCTTCAATGCTGCTCATCTCCTTAATAGTTATACCTGCTGTGTCACCCGACTGTCCTCCCCTGAAAATTTAATCTTACCTGTACACCCTTTTAACCAAACTCCAAGAATGAACCTTTTTCTCTCTCACGAGAGGCCTCAGTGAGAGCAGCAAGCAATGACCTCCCCACGGCCCAAATGAGCTCCTGAATGGTCTCCCGTCTGGAGATTTCCTCTGCCAGACAGAGCAGCCTGTTCTCCTTAAGTTAAACCCCACTCATATTCTCAGGATGTAGGCAGAATGCACTCAGATCCTTTGCCAGAATATCACACAGTATCCCCTAACACCACCTGATAGAATGTTTCCCCAAAGCCTTGCTGAGTCTCTACTGTCCACATTAGTCTGTGCTCACAGTATCCCAGGGCCTTTCTAGAATAAAATTCTAAGCTCTTCCATATGCCTCCCGCAAACCAGTCTAAAAGGTCTAAGAACCACGTGGTCGGGCTTCTCATACCCACTTCCCACCCCACTCGGGTACCAATTTTCAATATTAGTCACTTTCCCGGTTACTGTAACTGGGAAAGCTACACAAAACTGGGCACACCCAATTTAAGGAAGGGTTTACTGTGGCTCACAATTCTAAGGGGTACAGTCCGTCATGGTGGGAAGGTACGGTGGCAGAAGCGGAGGTTGTCATATCGTATAGACATCCTGGGAGAGAGAGAGCTTGCGCTCAGCCGCCTTTCTGTTTATGTAGTCCAGGACTCCAGCCCACGGAATCGTTCAGCCCACATTCACCATGGCTCTCCTGTCAGATCCAGGACTGCTCATGGCTCCAGTTCAGCTTTGCCACATCTTTGTCCTTACGTGGTGTAAGAATCTCCCCTGGGCACTCAAGAAGCTACCCAAGGGCCGTGAGGTGCCTTCTACAGTTCCACCAGAGTGACACTGTGTCTGAACTGACCTCCGGCAATCACACGGGTGACATCAAGAGCAAAACCGTCTCCTAGGTCCCACAGGTCTGAGTGTGGTCCTACAAACAGACATTTAACAAGTATTTGGTTGTGCAAAGGCAAGGTGAGGCTGGAGGTGGTGACTATACTGGAAAAGCCTTGCACGCACTTATAGTGACCTGCAGAGGGCGCCCCGGAGACCTCCTGCCGGTAGTCATACAGCTGAGAGTGGGCACCAACGTGGCACCACTGGCTTTCTAGTAAGAGGGAGCTGAGCTTACTGCTTTCGTATATTCTAGGTCCTCCACCATGTTGCGGTGTGGCCCGAGGCTCTCAGCAGAAGCCTTCAGCTCTCCCACCCTCCAGCACTGTGAACTGAATCAAATCAAGTCTGACGGAACATGCATCAAGAAAGTGAAGAAAGGTGCTTTGTGATGTTAACTGGTCTCATGGACTGGAAGTGCTTGCTTGAGATTGCCTGGTGTTGTCACATATGGGAAGCAGAGTTAAGCCACAGGGCAGGGCGGTGTGGGTAGGGGAGGACTGGCTGTCCCCAGCTTAGGTTTCTAACCTAAGGAATGTCTGGTGCAGATCCCCTGTTCCCTGCATGAGCTCCTGGTCTGAGAGCTGATTGGCAGCTTACTACATCTGAGGATTGGTGACAGTATCTTGGGTCCATTGTCTCAGTTTCCAGACAGTTCCAGACAAAACCAAACACAGCTGCTTTAGGGGCACACAGGAGAGAGACGGGCTGCTATTTTAAGACAGCCACTGAGTTCTTTTTCACAGCCCTGGAGCAGCAGAGCAGACCACAGGAAAGCTGGGAGGAGGTGAGTCACAAAGGGTCAGGGAGGGCTTTGGAGGTGGAGCAGCAGAGGCCTGCCATTAGTGGGGAAACTGAGGGATGTTTATAAGGGGGGAGTCTTGAGGAAAAGATCCTCACATACTCAAGTGATGCCATGTGAGCCTTCTCCCCAGTTTAACTGGTCAATAAAAGGCTAGAGCCTGTGATTGGGCAGCAGGGGAGGGAGAAAGGTGGGACTGGAGGTTTGAGAGAGGGGGTTGCAGGGAGAGAGAGAGAGAGAGAGAGAGAGAGAGAGAGAGAGAGAGAGAGAGAGAGAGAGAGAGATTGAGGAGGAGGAGGAAGATGCCATGGTCCAGAACCAAGTGGCCAGGAGAAAGATCCAGTAATGGGGCATTACAGCTGGGGAATGAGCCAGTATATCCCTAACTCTGCCCAGCCTGGGCACATGGCTCAAAAATAAAATATATGATTGTCTTTTATACAGGCTTATTAGGTTTGTAAATTATTACTTCAGGCTGCTTTCCTTTGTGACAGAAGTCTCCTGTTTTGTTTGAGCTAGGGGATTATGTTGGTAAAAGAAAAGCAAATTGTAGACACATGTATTTATACAGCAGGTATTAAAAACAAAAACAAAAACAAAACAAAAAAAACTATGTCTGAGGAGCCTGAGTTTGAACCCCTAGAATCCATGTCCAAAGTCAGGCATGGTGGCGCCAGGTGGTGACACTCTCAGAGCTGGGGAAACAGAGACTGGAAGATCCCTGGAGCTCAGACAGACAGCCTGTTCAGTGAGACTATGTTAAAACAAAACAGGCGGTGTCTGAGGAATGACACCCAGCTCTGTCCTCTGGCTTCTACATATGTAAGTGCAAATACACATGCACACACATGCATGCACGTGACCAACACACCTATATGTATCTCCCCCCGCCCCCACAAGATACACAAACAAAACAAAAGGTAAACCATGGGTCTCTGACCCGGTAAGTCTGAAAACATTATCAAGGTCTGGCTAAGTTCTGGCAGGGGCTAGGCTGTCACCTCCTAGAGAGGCTCGGTGGAGTAGGACTTGGGGTGACCTTCCAGGTTCCTCTAATCTGATAGGGTAATCATTTTATATATACTTGTGTGTCACTAAAATGCAAGACACATGATAATTTAAAAATGTCACAAGTCTTCTTTGCCCTGGCCTCCTCTCAGAAGTCAGGCCCTGTCCATCCCCGCAGGGCTTATCAGATTCATAAATTACAAACATGGGATAAAAACACTGATATGCCAAAGTGCTTCTCCCCCTGCACCCCAGCGCAGCCTGTGGTGACAGGAGTGGAGGGTTAAACTGGCCCCCTCTTCAAACTTCTGGTCTGCTGCTCTCTAGTTTGTACTCCGGACATCTTCCTAGACACCAGAAAGGTAACCATTCCGCCCCATTTGATGTACCCTACTTCCAGAACTTTCTCTTGGCTTTGCTGTGTCTATAACAGGTCGTTATTGAAGAATGGTCACCTATTGGTAGTCTCTTTCAAACTTAATTTTTGAAGTCAGAACACATTCTTGTGGGGTGCAGTCAAGGAAGAAAAGGCGAAGCTGAGGTCACTCCCTGTACCTCAATTTAGAAAGAGCATCTAACAGTGTGATGTGGACATCAGACCTTCTCTGTGTGTTCTCAGCTGACCGATGCCTGGGGTGCAGGGTCTGGGATGAAACCCCACCCTACAGAGACCTGATGTAAAGTGGTAGCGTTGACCTGATCTGCTCCCGATAACTGCAGTATGTTCTGTGGTGACAGCAGCTCACAGGACGATCTATCAGGAGTTTCTGAAGTTGCCCTCTGTGACAGATGCCAGAGGCCAACAACCCAGAACCGGAAGATTCATTCTGACTTCTAGCTGTGGAGGCTTCCTTCTGCAGTTGTGTGGCCTCTTTGAGTATGGTGTTTTGGGTGCTGTCCCAGCACGGCTCTGCTTAAGGACAGGATATGAATAAAAAAGGAAAAGAAAGGGAATGGGGTCTTGTATCCCCACCATGATACCCTTCAGTGACCTCAAGACTTCCACCATGCCCCACCTAGGGAAGTCCCCCTGCCATTGCCAGGTTGGGGACTTGGCCCAAATACCAGTAGGCTGGTTAGTTTTTTGTCAGCTTGAGACAAGCTAAAATCATCTAGAAAAAGGTAGAGGAATTGTTGGTAGCACACTGGCCTATATGCAAGTCTGTGGGACATTTTCTTGTCCAATAATCCATGTGGGAGAGCCCAGTCCACTGTGGGTGGTGCCATCCCTAGACAGTAGGTGGTCCTGGGGCACATAAGTAAGCAGACTGAGCAAGCAATGGGGAACAAGCTAGTAGGCAGTTCTCCATGGCCTCTGCTTCAGTGCCTGCTTCCAGGTTCCTGCTTTGAGTTCCTGTCCTGGCTTCCCTTCATGATGGACTGGAAGCTTTAATGTGAAGTAAACCCTTTCCTCCCCAAGCTGCTTTTGGTCATGGTGTTTATCACAGCATCAGAGAGCGCACTAGCTCTCTCTGTGTGGCACCGGCCTGCACTGCCTGCCCAACCCGCTTCTCCTGTCCTGGTGAAGCTGGAGGGAAGGGATGGTGTGAGCAGCTAAGACCAGGTTTCAACACAAGTTCATGGCTCTGGTCTACCACAACTCTGCAGGCTTCAACTGCACAGGTGAAACAGAATTTAGAAACTTTATTGTATGGCTTGAAGTCCAGAAAGTTGGAGATAGAGGTTATTTAAGAAATCACAGTAGTGACTGACCCACTGTCTTTGAAAAGTATCTCTAAGATGTTTACTGTCCTTTCAAGATGCAGGATCAGCAAGAGCAGGAGGCAACCCACTGACTGCTTGGCTTGAAATGAGTATGAAGATAATGCTCGAGTATACAAGGACTCACTACCTGATAACATAAAAATTACTGACAACCTAAAGCTCAGAGCCATTGATTGATCAACCTGGATGTAAAGGATCCCAATTTAGGGGCTGGTGTGATGGTTCTAACTGCCTTCAGACTCAACTGTTGGCTGATTACTTGGTGACACTTACAGCAGTCCACACTTTGGCTCAGGAGCCACTCACACTGGAAGCAGTTGCTAAGGCAGATCCAAGGAGAGACGACTACCTATGGCCTTAGACGAACTCGTTCTTGGTTTTGACACACAGTTCTTAAGGAAGATCCTCAGATGCTGCAGTTGCTGTGTAGGGACAACCTCAGGGAGCTACACCCCCAAATTAATAAAGTCATAGTAGCTGTTCAGGTAATCATTGCTGATCCAAAGGCGGACCAGAGACCTAGGAAGGTTGGACAACATACTCATCTGGGTTTCAGCTTCTCGCCTGCTTTTACAACTGGGAGTCATGTAAATCTCCAGCATCTGTCTGGAAATCAAATGTCACTTTTCAGGGAGAAATCCCAGAAGATTGGTTATGCCCCAGAGATTTATCTCCAGAAGTTTTGGAAAAGTGAAACACATTTTTAAAAGAAACAATTAAAAGCAAACATTTGGGAGACATTCCAGGCCCAAGCTGAAGTGGAGTGTAAGTGCGTGCTAAGCTGTAATTGTTGAAGGAGAAAAGACAAGAGCAATCCAGTCTGTACTGGTTCACACAGACTCGTCTCTTTCTTCTGAACTTACTGAAGCTATTACCTGAAAAATGTAACCTCCACATCAAGTGGGTGATGGTACAGGCCTGTCGTATCAATTGCTGGACAGGTAGAGGCAGAAGGATGGTGAGTTCAAGGTCACCCTGATCTACACAGCAAGTTATAAGATAACTTTGGCTTCAGAGGGTCAAACCAAATCAAACACCCAAGTCAGTGTTGTGGTGTTGTGGATGGAAGGCGCCACGACTGGAGCCAGCTGAAATGCTGGGTCATTCTGGTTTGCTGTGGTAAAATCAGAGGTGCCAGGAGGCTCCTGCCTTTGTCCTGATTCCTGCCCTCTTGGTAGGTAGCCACAGGGCCTCTCTCTGTCTGGGGCTACTGTCTGCCTGGCCTCAGCTTCTGTTGGCCTCACACCACTGAGTCTTAGAAGTCTGAAAGCTACCTCTAATTATGATAGTGCTGGAAATAGAGGGTTGTAGCTCCCAGAGCCATCTCAGTAAAAGGGTAGTGCACAAGGCCAGCACCTCGTGGCCTTATTGGACAGCCTCTGAAGAGCAGGAAGGAGCTTTCTATAGACTGGAGGAAGAGGTTGGGGATCCTCAGAGTGCCTGAGGAGGCGGCAGCAGCCTTGGTGTAGGGGTGCAGGCAAGTCTTTGAGGGTCTTTGCTATGAGGCTTGGCTATGAAGTTATGAACCCAGTTCATAGTCTCCAGAAAACTGTCAGTACACACCCCAAATGGAAGGCCATCAGGTTCTTCACTAGGGGTAAAAAGTAGGTCTAGTGGCCAATTTAGAGGCAGCTAGGGTGGAAAGGTGGCCATCTTGAAAAGATGAGGGCGACCCTGTAGTGGTCACTGCAGGGAAATGGACCACAGAGAGATGAGTGGGAGTGAGCACGAGGTTTAGTGATGTCATTAGCTCAGAGAGTCTGATGCTTTGTTCCCAACACACTCAAACACAGTAGAACTTGGAAAAAGTTCCCAGACAATTCAATCCCCAGTGTGCAAGGAAGTGTACTCACATTGAGACTCAACTCAGGATACATGCCATTTATTCCAAGATGTTAGGTTCTAGAAGTAGGCTGCCTGTACTAGCTTACAGGCCTAAGGAAGGGTCTGGCCTAGTTTCCGTCATACAGATAGCATAGTGGTCATTTGGGCTATTAGCCACTTCTGGTCCTGGTTGTGGGAGCTTGAGGGGAGCCCCTGACTATACAGATAATGTAAGGGTCATGTAGACTTTTAAGTATCTCCTGTCCTGGTTGTGGCACCTTGGGGAGTCCCTGGCTGTGAGGGCCGTGTAGATTGCTAGTCATCTCCAGTCCTGGTTGTAGCAGGTTGACATGGTCTGGCCCAACAGATAACAGATCACCTGGCTGTTAATCACTTCCATCAGCAGCCTTCTGGGTGAAAGGACAGAGTTTATTACATCTTTGTCATCCTGCATGCTTACAATTCCTGGTTTCTCTGGAGATTTGTGGGTTCAAGGAGCTTTGTGCTGTGCTCCCAACTAAACAGGGACTATGAGACCTGCTATCTCACTTCTGAGTACCAAAAAGCTATGTGGGGGGCCAGAGCTGTGAACTAGCTCCTGCTTTGGGGTCTTATCACAGCAGATCAAACATCAACTTAGAGCCACTCATTCTAAGACTCTTACACCATCTGGGATGGCTACTCTCAGTTGTCAACTTGACTACATCTGGGATCAACTTAAACCAAAGCCGTTGAGGACATCTCTTAATTAAATCCTTTGACGTGAGAAGATGTGCCTTCAATCCAGGCCTGTGAGCACACAAGTTTATTCTGTCAGTTGGTTCCTCTAGAGATCCCTGACCAATACACAAACCAAGATGGAGGCACCCCATCTTTTGAGGGAACTTTGACAAGTGAAATCAGTCATCAAGCCACTTGTCCCTGCACTGGGCTCAGCCCCTCTTCACTTCTGCACTGTGGCCAGGTCCCTGCAAGGTTCCCTGCTTCCTCCTGACCAATTCAGGGCTCTCCCTGTGTGAAGGGGGCTCAGGCTCTAGATCAGGTTTCCACTTGACACATGTCAATCAGTTGTTGCATGCGGCACCCACCAGAAATCTTGGTGAGATTTCTGAGAGAGGGGGAGAGAGAGAGAGAGAGAGAGAGAGAGAGAGAGAGAGAGAGAGAGAGAGAGAGAGAGAGAGAGCCTGAGCACCAAGCTGGCTGGGCAGAGAGTGAAGGATGGGCTAAGAAATCAGTGATGCCTCACCCCACAGCTGATGCCTGCAGGTTTTCCTCATGATCCCAAGAGACCCTTCCCAGAAGATCTGTGCTGCACAGGAGCAAGACCTTCCACACCATCATGCTAGCACATGGGATATTACCACTGTATGATCAGAGAGGGGACAGCTATGGTATGACCAGCCTGGGACCAGTCTGCTTCCGCAAGAGGTCTTGAGCATACCAGGATGCTCGGTGGCAGGCCTATGCTGGAGCCTGCCTGTCAGGACGCACCCTCTAGGCCTTATACCATATCTGAGAAGCAAGCAACAATAAGCACACAGAATTATTTTAGGAGGGATAAAGTTCTGTGAGGAACAAAAAGGGCCCCTGGGCACCAACCCAGCCAGATAAATGTAGCTCTCAGCTATTTTTTCCCCAAGTAGATGGAGACTATCAATGCAGAAAATAAGTGGCCGTAGGGTATCTAACCCCTGCTGGTACACCTGCAACTCAACTCCTGCACCCGAGCTTCACAGGACACTTTTGTGAGGGGCAGAAAGCTTGTAAGAGCGAGAGGACCAGGAGTCCTGCTCCAACACTGTGTCTTCTGGATATGTCCAGGAAGCGACACCAATCAAATCAACAGTATGGCTGTAGAGACAGCATCAGCTGCCATGCCAAAGTGGTCGGGGGACTTCACAGGGCCTTACCTCTAGATGAAGAGCTTCAGGCAATCAACGACTGCTGAGAGAGGAAGGATCAGTTTCCCCAGGAATGAGGCTCCCATTATGTGATCCAAGGCCCACGTGGTCAGCCCATAACATGTGCACAGATGAGCACCGCTAAATGACCTCAGTAGATTGCATACATGTGTGGTGTGTGCATGTGTGTGCTAATAGTAATACCTAAGAAGAAGAGGCCATGAACTTGAGAGGAACTGGGGAGAATGTAGGAGGAGTTGGGGAGAAGAGCAGTAGAAAATCATGTAAATACAGTACTCATATGAAATTCTCAGAATTGTTTTCAATTAATAAAAAAAACAAAACAAAACAAAAAAACCCAGACAAACAGAGAAGGGAGTGCAGGGAATGAGAGCCAGGGTAGAGATGAGATGATCTCTCACTGAGGGACCAAGAAGGAGGAAGTGACCCTGAGTGGAGGTCAAAGGAAGCAGACACCGAATAATCCGGACAGCGGAGTGGGTGACAGAGGCCTGAGGCTACGAAACCTGTGCTCAAAGCACTGAAATGATGTTGTAACACAGGGCTGCAGATGGAGGGGTGCATAGTGGGTGCATACGGTGCAGATGGAGGGGTGCATAGTGGGTGCGTATGGTACAGATGGAGGGGTGCATAGTGGGTGTGTTTGGTGCAGATGAAGGGGTGCATAGTGGGTTCATACGGTGCAAGTGGAGGGGTGCATAGTGGGTGTGTATGGTGCAGATGGAAGGGTGCATAGTGGGTGTGTATGGTGCAGATGGAGGGG
>NC_034603.1:1251134-1258840 GCF_900095145.1 Mus pahari | reverse complement strand
GTAGTGGATGCTTATGGTGCAGACAATGGGGTGTAGAGTGGTAGAAGCACTCAATATGGAGGCCACCTTCCCACTGCACTGGAGGAACATGCAGCTCCGTGTGAGCAGGGGAAAGCTTAGGTCAGAGAAGGTTGGAGTTACACAGCTCTGTGTTTTCTGGGCTTCCCCCACCCCATCATCTCCTCACGTGTTGCCAGGCCTGGGGGGCAGCAGCACATGGTCTCTACCCTGTCTCATGCCTGAGAAACCCCAGGCTCTGCTCTGCCAGAGTCACTTACAAGGTCACCCAGCTACAGAGAGAACAGTCTCTTGGTTGGGAAGGGTGTCTGATAGGTCTGCTTGGCCCCATCTCTGCTCTGTGTGTCCCACGACCTCAGATCCCAGCAGTCATTAGTGCTATCAGTTTCTGGTAGGGAACCACAGCTCTGCTCATGGGAGTTTCCACGAGAGGCCGTGACCTGTGACTTGCGCTGAGAGCAGAAGGGGCATGCTTTCAGTGCCAGTGAGGTGGGTACTATTGAGCAGTAGGTGTCATGCTCCTGTTATCCTGGCTGAGGGGAAAGTGAAGGCAGGGGGATTGAGGGTTCAAGGCTAGCCTTCAATGGGTTTGAAGCTAGCCTGGGTTTCACAGACACTGCCAAATCAAAAGCATAATCAATGAACAAGCAACCAAACAAAAATCTAAATTGTTCCGTTATCCTGGGCTACACCTTAGTTCTCCATCTTGGCATTTGTTCAAGGTGAAGTCACAAGATAAGTGTTCAGGTAGCAGGGATTCTGTCATCTGTCCATCAATCTCCTGACATCACCGGCTTAACCATCATGCCTCTACATGTCTATCATGCCTCTACATGTCTATCATGCCTCTACATGTCTATCATGCCTCTACATGTCTATCACGCCTCTACATGTCTATCTGCTACTCATCACCTCTCCCTATCTCAGGACAGCAGATAGAATGTAGATACAATTTGTAAAAAATGGCTTTTTCACCGCATCTTTTGAAAATGTAATTTGAAGCCAGGCTGGATTTGCAGACTTATGACCCCAGCGTTCAGGGAGCAGAGGCAGGAGGATTGAAAGTTTAAAGATGATCTGTGTTACATGTTGAGACCCTATCGCAAAAACCAACCAATATACATGCATGCGTACATACACATACATGTATTCATGCATATACACATACATACCCACATTCATGCATATATATATACATGCACACATGCATATTTGTAGGTAGACAGGCAAACTCAACGCAGGAAAGCTGCCTGTAAAATCACACACCCAAACATGTCATAATAAAGAGGATTCAGGTGTCAGTGGCTGCTTAATGATCTTTTTGAGGACTCCAGTAATCAAGCAATCCAATTACTCCATAAAGTGTAAAGAGAGTGAGATGGAAAGGTCCTCCCTACCCAAGACCCCAGGGCTACTGTTTCTAAGCATGTTCCTCATCTTGCCTACTCCAGGATGAGGAGAAGCTCAACGGAGAGTAAGGCAAAGGCAGAGCCTTGAGGAGCTGTAAGGAAACCCCAGAGAAGCAGGTACAACCAGTCTGTGCTGATGTAAGCCATGGAAGCAAATTGTCTATCTCAGCAGGAAGAATATGCTGGAAGGTTTTGATTAATGCTGGGAGCTCAACAAGAAGCTAAAGGCATCGAAAGGGGTGGGACTTCAGAGTTGTGATGAGAGGCACGGGTATCGCTTTCCTAAGGGACACACGGGCATCAACTGTCACCAGGTTGGAGACCCTTGCATCTCTGTGACATCGCTAGGTTGGGGTGGGTGGCACTGAGGGGTTGAAGGCAGGACAGTGAAGTGCCTTGAGGAACAACTAAAGCAGGAGGAGGCATTGTGCGCTTGGGAGTGCTCCTGGAAGAAGAGTCAGTTACCAGAGAACCCTAGGCCAATGCTGAGCTTCACCCAAGATTCATGAGACACCGTTGCCTTGTGACCCTTTGACTTCTGGGTGTGAGCCCCTGGGGTAAGTAAGACCCTCTCTGCGACCTGGGTTTCCTGGTGATCGGGATGGAGCCTGTTCTGTCTGCCTCACAGGGGAAGGCATTGTAAGTGGAATGAGATGGGTGGGCCTTAGAGGAGAGGACAGAAACGGCCGTGCTCTGTAGGGCAAGTCATGAGGAGGAGGGGCTGAAGCATCTTTTCCTTAAGGCTGGCGAGCTCTGGCATCATAACCACGGGTCTGCCTCCCATGCTCTGGACTTCTTCTGGAATCTGTAGGACAGTCTGTGACCATGAGAACAGCAGAAGGGACACAGTTCAAACCACAGGGGCTACAGTTCAGGTAAGGGGACAGGTCCCTTGAAAGGGCTATTTGACCAGGAGAAGTCACTGGGCCAGGGAGTCCACAATCTGGGCTGGGAGTAGAGTTTCTAACAGGGCACTGAGCTGAGCTCTGAGCTGTAGGCTGGCACAGAGCCATGGAAAGGAGGATACACAGGGGGAGCAATTCCAAGAAAGCTTCCAGAAGGCACAGAGGCATGAACTGAAGAAAATAGTCCGGACCAGAGGAGCACACTCAAGATCAACAGAGGAAATTCAGCCTGGGGGCAATGGAAACAAGAACCTCTTTGAGCACCCTCTTGATAAGTCAATCTTGTCGTTCTGCCTTCTTGCAACTTAGATTCAGATAAGTCAAATACCTTAATTTAGGGTGTTCAGAATGTAGGACAGACAGAGGAGGGTTATGTCTAGGAGGAGGTGGTTGAAAATACACTTTGGTAGCCATGAATGAGCGGTTTGGAAAGCTGAGATGTGAACACTCTGTGCAATAGGGAACTAGAGACGTCTTACAGTAATAGTTCTCAAGCTGTGAGTTACTTCCTCTTTAGAGAGGGGGCATCAAACAATTCTTTCACAAGGGTCACCTAAGACCATCGCAAAACACAGATACTTAACGTTACAGTTCATAATAGTAGCAAAATTACAGTTATGAAGTAGCAACAAAAATAATTTTGTGTTTGGGGGCCACCTCAACCTAAGGAGCTGTGTTAAAGGGTTGCAGCATTAGGGAGGTTGAGAGCCACTGCCTTAGAGTATGTCTGGATCTTGGTACTCAGCGTCAGAAGACTCAGGACATTTGCCAGGGACAATGTGTCAAGGCAGGTATGTCATGTGTCATATTTACTTGAGGTCAGCAGAGAGTGGGCAGGAAGCACACATTTACTGGGAATTGTGCCGGGGAGTCTTTCGGCCTTTGGAGGAGGTGAGCAAGCTCCTTGCCCAGGATGTTTGCTTCCTGAGGGGTGGGGCAGGAGACAGCAGCCAGCATTTCCACTCAGAACACAGGAATGAAGAGGGCAGGAAGCTCCCTGAGGCAGCTTGGTGGGAGGGGCCTCCTGCACTTCCTCTCTTCTGCCTCACTACCCACTGCATTGTGTGGGTTGTCACAGTGACCTGTTATTGATGGCCATATTCTCATGCTATTATGGCTATATCCTCATGATCATGCAAAATTTAAAATAATATGCTACAATACCAGTCCATTAAAAGAAGGAAATTCTTAATAAGTAATGGGCCAGGCACTGGGCAGGCATGGGCTGCAACCCTGGAAGACAGTGGTGGGGGAATCTCTGGTGATCTTCAGAGCAGCTTGGAGCAAGGATCAATACTCCTTTTTATCAGCCAAGAAAGATGCCCAAGATCATTTGGAATCTGGTGTCTCCAGGCATGACTGACACCCATCCATCCATCCATCCATCTATCCAGGTTTGGCCAGTTCCACAGCTTTGAACTCCAGAGCCAGTGTGTGTGGCCTTGGGTTCTGTGGGCCTGCGGTTCATCTTGATGCAGAAGCAGTGCTGTCTTTCAGATGTCCAAAGGGTTTAATGAGGTGTGTCCGCTATGGTCATTAACTTAAAAGAGACAATAGAATCCCCAGAGCATAGAGTTGCTTTCCCAGAGTCCCACAGGTGGAAGAGGAGGGGGAAGAGGCATGCTTGTGGACTGTCAGGCATGTCTTTCTTCACTATTGCTGGTGTTGTCCCCCTCCCTGTTGAGAGCACACTCTCTTCTCCTCTCCCTCTGACCCCCATGTGCACACAGGAAGTGTGGACAGAACCAATCAGCCTAGAGAAGGTTAGACCCATGGGGAGGAAACTCACACTTTTCAGGCCTGTGGACTTTGCCAAGCTCTCCAGAAGCAGTCGATTTGGGTACAGGGAGAGTGCTTTCCTGTGGGAAAATGTGAGGCGTTTCCACTAATAGCCGGATAATTGGGCCCAGTGAGGTCCACAGCACATATGATGTCATTCTGTCTCTCTGGCCTTTGGGTCTTAGGGACCTTCTGGGAAAGTGGTGGGGGATGAAGGTCTAGAGGGCAGAAGCTCTGGAAGTGACCACAGTTCAAAACAGAAACAGGTTTCGGGTAGGTGTGACCTGTGGCCAAGGACAGAGCAATGGAAGCAGGCTAGCCTACAGAATGAATGGGCAGTGTAAAGGCATGAACAGATTGCATTCAAGATCCCTGGGAGCCAGTGAGCCCGTGGGTGAGAGTGTGTGTGTGTGTGTGTGTGTGTGTGTGTGTGTGTGTGTACATGGGTATGCATATGCTTGTGTATGTGAATGTATGCGTGCATGTGTGTGCATGTGTGTGTGTCTCTCTCTGTGTGTATGTGTATGTATGTGCATGTGTATGTGTATGTATGTACATGTGTATGCACATGTGTGCATGTGTATGCAGGTGTGTTTCTGTGTATATGTGTGCATGTGCATGCATGCTTTTGTGCATGTATATGCGTGTGCATATGAATGCACATGTGGGTGTATGTGCGCACTGTGACCTGGATACAGTCCATGTAAGACTCAGTTGTCATTCATGATTCACGTCAATTTGGGCTACTATCTTGATCCTTCTAAGACTGTATCCTGTCAGCTTCCAGCTCATCCTTGCTAACAGAACTCCGCTTTAACTGGAGCGACAATGCAGCTAGGGCGTCTGTTTGCCTAGCTTCCTTCACAGCCGACACAGCTTTAGGTCCCTTCTAAGGAAGATGACTATGGTGGGCCCTGGGTACCTAGCCTGGGCCTGCTCCATGAACAGTAGCCCAACAAAGCTGACTTCTGCCATGTTCTAAGTCTGTCTCTGGCATGGCTACCCACAGTTGTTCCCAACCCCCACAGGGCTTTCTTTGCTGTCTCAGATTCTATAAACCCTCCACCCAGCCTCTAAGCCATTCTTCCCAGGACCCTGCAATTATTCATGACTCCCTGTCCTCCACCCCCTACCTTGGGCCCTGGAGCCAGCTGTTTAGACTCAGATCTCAGCCCACCACTTCCAGCCCTGTGTGACTTTTCTCTGCAGTTGTTCCTCAGTATGGGAAGGTGAGGTTCCCAAGCCCCCCATGGATACTAAAGTCCACCAGGTCTTATATAAATTAGCATAGTGTTTGCATGTAGTTTATACTTTAAGCCATCTCTAGATGGCTCACAGCACCTATGGAGGAGATGTGAATGCAGCTATTCTTAGACTGGCTTTTGGGGACAGCAGTGATATTTCAAAGTCCCTACATGTACTTGTACAGATGCACATGGACTTAAATATTTTTGATCAAGGTTGGTTGTATCTGCAGAGGCAGGGTTGACATATGTGGAGGACTGGCAGTGTAGAAGAGTTGGGACAGCCACCTCCTGCCCTTACTGCCTGAGTGTGTGTGTATGGGGGGCATTGCTAAGGCTTAGTGCAGAACTGGAGCTATTGAGATACCAGTCCTTCCAGGACAAAGGGCAACAACCTGGGATGGCTCCTTAGCCTCCTGAACAGTCCGTCCTCTCTGGTGCCTGGCCTCTCTCAGGCCTTTGCAGTTCCATGCTTGTTTGTCCTCGGCTCGGGATGCCCTCTGCTTCCTGACTTCCGTCTTCACTTACCTGCTACCTCTTGGTAGTTGGAAAATGATTTCTTTTGTCCCCTTCTCTAGGAAGCCACCCATGGCTCAGCCCTCAGCCCTGGGGTTGCACAGCCTCTGGGCCTGCCTTGTCACTGTGATCGCCAGTCTCTCACAGCCCCTATCTGAGCTCCTTAGGGCCCCACACAGTATCCTCGCCCTCTCCACCCCTAAGCATCCTCAGAGACTTGAGGTGTCCCCAGTGCCACAGCTGGTAGACTGATGTAGATATGGCCGTGTGCTATGCCAGATCCTAAGCTTCTGCTGGGACTGCTGGGAAGGCTACTTGAATGTGTCGCTTTAGCTGAGCCACTGAGCCCAGCTTATCCTATAGAATCTAGATATCACCATAGGCATTTTCTAGAGGCCACTAATACATGGAAGACATCACCCTTAATCTCATGGGAGTACACACTGTCTCCTGAAACCCTGAAAGCAAAGACTGACACCTCTCTCCCAGGACTGGACACTCCATCTGCGCCAAAGAACAGTAGCTCTCCATTCTAGTGGCCACTCTCCAGATTCAGAATATGCCACCCCTAAATCATGAGACAGTGCCATAAGTGAACCCCTCCCTATTGCTTCCACTAATCTCCTTCCCCTGGAGAACTAGGCAGTCAACTGAGGGAGATCATGTTTCATGGCCAGGGACAGGTAGGGCTCAGCAGGAGGGCCAAGGCGACAGTCCAAGTAGACTCAACTGAACTGACCCTCCTGACCCGACACTGAGTACCACCTCAGACTCAGACTTCCTCAGCCAAGAGAGATGACCATCACAGCAGCCCCTTCCCAAGGAGCTGATGTACAGAGATGCACAGAGAAAGGGGGAGGCTAACCCTTGCAAACCAGCAGCGGTAGAGCTCAGTCCTCTGTGTGTTATGTGGCCATTGCCATTTGGAAACTAGAGCATCTTTAATCACCCACACAAGACCCTCACAAGATCTGGTCCTTTGACAGTGCCTCACAGCAGGGAGAAGGGCTCATGAGTCAGGAGAACACGGGCAGGAGGACTCACCAGGCTCTCACCCTTACCTCTGATAAACCAGCTGTAAAGGGTTGCTGTGAGCAAAGACTCTTCTCAGAGTTGTAGGTGCTGTAAGTTGCCTATATTCTTGTGAGTTAAATTCAGTGGCCCATTAAACAAGACTTGGATGGAATTGTTTCTGGATCTCTTGTTGGCATCTATCTGGGATGAGCAGACATTTGTTTATGTCTCTCCAGAAAGGTCACAAAACCCAAGCTCTTTTCTCTACTTCCTGGCTATGTGACCAGTCACTTCCCTCTCAGTCTTATGACCTCAAATTCGAACAGTAGTGGACTGGTTAGATACATGATGATATAGGCAAAGACAAATCAGGACCAAAGTCAAGAGATCTACTGGTAATTAGCTTAGGAAAGTCTTCGAGATACATGTATAAAGAAGGGCAGGCTAGTACAATGTCTGCTGCTTTTGTACAAGAAAAGAGGGATTTAAGAATATATCCTAGAACTCAGGGGATAGCTCCGTGATAAAGCACATGCTTATGGTCCTGTACACATATGTGTGCATGCATTAACACACATCTTAGTTACTGTTCTATTGTTGTGAGAGGGTACCATGACTATGACAACTCTTATAGAAGAAAGATTTAATTGGGAGCTTGATTACAGTTTCTGAAGTTTAGTCCATGAACATCACTGGGGTGAAAGCAGACAGGCACAGTGCTAGATGGAAACTTTACATCCTGATCCAAAGGCAGCAAGTGGAGAGAGAAAGAGTGTGTGTGTGTGTGTGTGTGTGTGTGTGTGTGTGTGTGTGTGTGTGTG
>NC_034603.1:1244561-1250789 GCF_900095145.1 Mus pahari | reverse complement strand
ACACACACACACACACACACACACACACACACACACACACACATTTGCTCTCTGCCTGTCAACTTTTTTATTTTTTAATCAGCTTGACACATACCCAGCCATACCTGGACAGAGGGAATCTGGAGGAACTGCCTCCATCAGACTGATTTGCAGGCACGTCTGTAGGGCATATTTTTGGTTGCTGATTGATGTGTGAGTGTCTACTCAAATGTGGCTAGTACTATCCCTAGCTGGGTGGTCCTGGCTGTATTAAAAAGGTAGCAAGCCTAGGGAAGGAAGGAGTAAGTACTCCCATACCGCCCCTGCTTCAGTTTTCTGAATTCGGCCTTGAGCTCCTGCCTCTGCTTCCCCTAGTGATGGGTCTGTAAGCAGAAAATCCCAACCCAACCCAACCCAGATCCTTCCCACCCCAACCTGGCCCTGCTCATCATGCTTATCACAGAGACAGAAGTCAAATGAGACTCCCCACCTCCTTAGTTGAAAACTTAGAGATAATGGTCAATTTTTACAGTGAAATAATTCAGAGAGATCTGTGCATCTTGAACCCATTTCTCCCCAACGGTAACATTTTGCAAAACAAATCTCTTGGCACTTTGGATGTGAAGGGTGAACCTAGTGATGGGCACCAGTGTGTCGAAGGGGAGATGTGGGGAGCTCTGGTGGCCCAAGTCTTCCCCTCTGCTGCCTTCTTTCCCTCCAAGAGAATGAACATTCTACTGTAATGGAATACATTTGAAGACCTTGTTCCCGCCCCTTCAGCCATTACCCTTGACATGGCTGGAGCTATCCCAAGGTAGTCAGCTGCCCGACAAGGTCTTCATAGCATATGGTGGCGGTGCCTGTCATGTGACTGGTTCTCACCAATGTAATGTGGACACAAAGGCTAAGTAGTGGATTGCCATGTCCCTTTCTCCTGGTCTGCTATTTGGATGTCACTATGAAGGCTCTGAGGTCACACAATGGTGGAGAGAAGCCGAGATCTGTTTCCTAGAGAAAGCACTGGTAGCAGCCACCTAGGAGACCTACAAACCAGGAGCGTGAGCACTGGGTTCTGCAGGAGGGAGAGAGAAGCGCACCACACACAAAAGAGGAATCGGCATCATACCACAGTCAGCATCGTTCTGCTTCAAAAATCATAGCTTGCTTCCCACTGCTTTCCCACTGTTCCACCCTACCTGTGAAATTGCCTGCTGGACGAAAACAAAGAAGGAAGCGTTCTTTATTGTGCTGAACGAAGAGGCCGAACCGAACGGTCCAGGCAGACAGCTATGCCTGGCTGATGCAGGGGATGCTTGGAGTGTCTATAGCCATGGGCTAGAACACACCAGTTATTTCTTTGGGCTGTGTGGTGAATAGAGGAAGTGTCAGGGCTCCAAGTTCAAGAGTGCCAAGCCCTCCACCTGCCAAGAGACAGATCTCTGTTCTCCAGGCCCAGCTGCACCCAGCCACACCCACCCAATCTCCTTTTTCCCTCTTTCCATTACTTAGTAAGGATCTGGAGCAGGGTGTTTTGGGGCGCTGTACTTGGCCTTGGTCAGTCAGGGCTAGGTGTTTCAGAGCAAGGCTAGCAGGAACAGAATATGCAGGCACAGAGGGATGGATGCTGGAACTCAGGACCTACCAGGAATCTACCAGGGATGCAAACCTCTGTCAGTCCCACCCAAGTTGCTGACCCTCAGTGGCAGGCAAAGCTCTGTGGTTAGAACCTTCAAGAGACCAGGGGGATTGAGCCCATTCAAGGAACCATTATTGTGCAGAGGCCCTGAGGAGGCTTTCAGCTAAGTCACTTCCCCTTAGGCAGGCTTCCTCGCCCTTTAGAGCCTCTCCCTTCCTGTCTTGAGGACGATGGTGGGTCAGCTTCCCTGGGTTTTGGGTATGCCGACTCTAGGGGTAAAGCCTGGAGTCCATAGGTAGGGCCTTGCTGACTCACAGCCACAGCAGCAGAGCTCCTTAGCAACAGTGAGGATGCTGGCAGGCTTGGTAGCACCCTTCCAGGGAGTGGGGAAGGCCTGGGGGTGCTGAGCCACACCCTCTTTTGGGGAGGAAAGGAGAGTGCAGGGAGCCAGGGCTTTCTCTTGGAAAATCTAGGTCTACTTTCCCATGTCAGAGGAGAAGCATGGGTGGATCCTGTAACTCCCAGACTCTTTCCTGGAAGGGGCAAGGTGGCAATCCAGTGCTCACTCCTCGGAGACCAGCCTCCTCACAGCTGCCAGGAGAAAACAGCTGTGTGGCTTCCCCTCACAGGTGAAAGACTTGAGTCCCATGGGAAGCAGGGCATGATGTGACAAAAAACAGGAACTCCAGACAACTTGTCCAGCCAGGATGAAGTAGGTTCCAAGTGGGCCACAGTGCTTGCTGGCTGTGGAACCTGGGCACTGGCCCCCTTCATCTCTCTTGGCCTTACTTACACCATGCTTTACAGGTGGACAATGATGTCTACGTCACAGGGATAGGATAGGAAGAAAATATAGAGTGTCCCAGGGAACTCTCATGGGACCTCACTCACCCTAATTTCTTCTACAGTGTAAACAGTTATTGTGCCGTATTGTATTGTTTTTTTTAAAGACTGTAATTATTTTTTTTATTGCTACAATAATTTAGAAATACTTGCAATGGTTCTCTCTGCTGCCACAGTGTGCATGTATCCAGAGGGTCTGTGTCTAGACTCTTTACCCTCCATTCCTTCCTGAGGATTCCCTCTCTATGTCTGTCTCTGCTACAAACCCTGTACGCCCTCCCCTGAACCCCACCTGGTGCAGCCTCCCCTTCATTTTCCAGCCACAGAAACACACCATGAGAGTGACACAGGCTCGCCCACCTTCTTTCTACGGTGGCGGTTGGTGGCGATTGCTCCGTTCCTCATCACTGCATGTCAGCCTGTTGTCCTTCAGTTCCTAATTCATGGATTCAGCCATCTGTGCATCAGAAGCATCCAAAAAAATAACTGTGTCTGTGCCAAACCTGAACAGGCTGCTTCTTGCTGTTGCTCCTAAAGAACGCCAGACCACTGTCTCCTCCGCATTTGCATTGAGTAGATAAGAGCTGGATAAAGGATGAGCCATCTAGAGCAGGTGTAAACCCTTGCCATGTGTAGAAGAATGTAGAGTCAGATTCTGATTCATGGGGGTCCTGGATACCCATAAATGCTGGTTTTCTATAGGATGCCTGAGTAAGGTCCAGCCATGGGTGTCCTTCATTCTTAACATCCTAGTGACTTTGCTAGGACAGACCCATCTTAGACCTCAGCAGGGGACCTCACTTGAATTCAACCCATGGTTCCAAAAGAAAAGTCTGGTTATGCCTTGTATCAGGTGGTATAACCCAATATTCTCCTTCAGCTTGGAACTGTCCATCAGCCTATACTTGCCTGTCCTGACCTTAGCATTTGGAGACACACCTGTCATACATATACAGAGGCATCACACACCAGGCAAACATGACAGTGGTGTCACATACCAGACACACATGAACAGCAGCAGCACACACACCAGTCAACCATGTACAGTGGCATCCCACAATAGGCATACATGTACACATATACAGAGGCATCACACACCAGGTATACATGTACAGCAGCATCACACACCAGGCACATATGCACACATGTACAGCAGCATTGAACTCCAGGTAAACATGTACAATGGTACCTACCACACACCAGTCATAAATGTACAATGACATTCAAAGGCAAGAACAAATGTACAGCAGTATCACACACCAGGCACACATGTACAGCAGCATCAAATAGGAGGCACACATGTTCACATGTACAGTGGAATCACACACCAGGTAAATGTGCACAGGGGTATCAGCCACCAATCATAAATATTCACTGGCATCAAATTGCAAGAAAACATGTACAACAGCATCATACACCAGACACACATGTACAAAGGCATCACACACCAGACACACATGAATAGAGGTATCATACACCAGTCATATTATACAGTGGCATAAAACCCCATGAACACATGTACAGCAGTATCACATGGCAGGCACACATGTACAGCAGCCACACACACCAGACACACATGTACAATAGCATCACATACCAGACACACATGTATATTAGCATCACACACCAGTCACACATATACAGTGGAATCACACACCAGGCACACATATATAGCACACATATTATAGCATCATCATATACCAGTTACACATGTACACTGGCATCATACATCAGGTACCCATGTAAACATGTACAGCAGCATCACACACCAGGCACACATATACACATGTACAGATTCATCACATGGACAGAGGCATCACACACCAATCAAAAATATAAAGTGGCATCACAACCAAAGAACACATGTACAGCGGCATCACACACCAGGCACACATGTACAGAGGCAATGCAGCCAAGGGGAGATTTACTCCAACATTGTGAGCTTTAGGAAGGGCATGGGTCGAGACTATAGTACCCTGCATCCCCAATTCAGCCATACTTGGAGACCAGTGCCAATGTCACGTGACCCAGAAACTTGTCCAAGGAGGCATACATTGCATCTCCAGGATAGTGCCAGGCAAGAGTTACCAGCAGAAAGTGGCTGAAGAACTGAAGAAAGAGAACCGCCCCGCCTTGCATTAATTTCTCCCCTACACCAAGCCTTGAAGGGACCCACATCTCCAGCAACCCCCGGTGAGCTCACATACAGGGCTCACCTGGAAGTTAGAGGGGTCCACGCAGAGCTTGTGCGCATATAGATCCCTGAGAGCAGACAAAGAAGCAGGCAGGTCGTCCAGGTGCTGGGCAGCGAGAGTCAGTGCATCGGCCACCTTTTGGGCATGGGCTTTTACCTGGCTAGAGCCTGGCCTCAGGTCCAAGTGTGAGAAGTAGGTTTTGGTGGAGGGGAAAGCCACGAAGGTCCTGTGGGAAAACAGAGTTGGGCACATCCGGACCCGGAGGTACAGAGAGCCTGTCTTCGCCCCGCAGTCTGTTGGAAGATGAGCCCGAGGGCGTACCTCTCCAAGGCCTCAGTCACATAAATCCCGACATTGGTGCCCATCTTCTTCCAGAGCGCAAGGACCAGCCAGTGATCATCCTGAGACATCTTCAATGAACTGAGCCTTGNGCGCCTGTCTGAGCTCAAAGACATCCTGAAACACAAGCGGCCGCCAGGGGGCGCTGCATCGTTCCAGGATGCCTAGGTGTTCACAGAGTCTGTGTTCAGCTTTGAGCCCTCTATCTCCCTGGGCTCCCTCTCCAAGCCTTACATTTTAAAGTCTATGAAACACTCTTGGTGAGTACATCATCATTACATGAAAGATTCTGTTCTTTAAAAAAAGGGGGGGGGGAGCTGGAGAGATGGCTCATCGGTTAAGAGCATTGACTGTTCTTTCAAAGGTCATGAGTTCAAATCCCAGCAACTGCATGGTGGCTCACAATCATCTGTAATGATATCTGATGTTCTCTACTGGGGTGTCTGAAGACAGCTACAGTGTACTAACATATAATAAATAAATAAATCTTTTTTAAAAGAAGATTCTATTCGTGTGTGTGTGTGTGTGTGTGTGTGTGTGTGTGTGTGTGTGTGACTATGTTCTATCTCCCAAGTTCTGGAACTAGAAATATGTGGAACAAAGCCTGTGAATTGTAGCAGTCTTTGATGTGTACACCTCAATGACGTCACATTCATCCACAAGGTTGTGCAGTCTTCACTACCACACGTTTTCAGAACCTTTGCTCACTGAACCAGAACCTCTAGCGCACGACCTGGAACCATTCAACCCCCACCAAAGGCTCTGTCACACAGGAGGCTACATACTGTCGCTATAGATTCCCCCAGTTTTGATATTTTACAAACATGAAGCCATGCACTGCATGACATTTGTTCTGTTGGTTTCTTCCACTTGATATTTTTTTTAAAGGATCACACACATTGTATAAAAAATTTACACTTTGCTGTAAATAGCTGAAGAATATTCTCTTGTAGGGGTCCAGATGTACCTTACTTAGTAGAATGCTTGTATATGTATGTATGTATGTATGTACGTACGTATGTATGTATGAATGTACATATACTACCCTTAGTTCTGTTCTCAAGCACTGCATACAATGGACATGAAGGCACATATCTGAAAACTCAGCACTCATCGGGTAGAAACAAAAGGATNAAGAGTTTCAGGGCATCCTTATCTATATGAAGCTTTTGAGGCCAGAGTGTGCTACATGAAGCCCTATCTGAACAAAAGGATGGAAGAAAGAAAGGAAGGAAG
>NC_034603.1:1243192-1244176 GCF_900095145.1 Mus pahari | reverse complement strand
AACCTTGTCTTACTGCCCCATGGCTAAATGAGCTGGAGGCTTCCCCACACTAAACATGACACCTTTGCAGACTCAGAGAATCAGGCAGGCAGGCTTCTTCCTACTCAGGCTTTATTCAAAGACCAAGAGGAACAGGTGCAAGGGAAAGAAGGGCCCGGCCAGAAGGCGAGCCCCGCAGAAGGCAGCTTAACGGTACTTGGAGGTCAGCACGGTGCTCACAGAGGCAAGGAATTTGTCCAGAGAGGCATGCANCGNGGGGGTGAAATCGGCAGGGTGGTGGCTAGCCAAGGTCACCAGCAGGCAGTGGCTCAGGAGCTGCGGAGACAAAGTGGACACTCTGCTGCATCTGCTCCCCTTCCTGGGACCACTATGCTCCCTCCTTGGGCACGAGGTCCCCAAGCCCTTCCTAGGGGTCCCAGATGCCGCCTGCCAGGTCCCAGTGCATACCTTGAAGTTGACGGGATCCACACGCAGCTTGTGGGCNTGCAGGTCGCTCAGAGCAGACAGGGCACCGGGCAGGTCATCGAGGTGGCCTGCAGCACTGGCCAGCGCATCAGCGACCTTCTTGCCGTGACCCTNNACCTGGGCAGAGCCATGGCTTACATCAAAGTGAGGGAAGTAGGTCTTGGTGGTGGGGAAGCTAGCGAACATCCTGAGAGAAGGAGAGAGAAGATGAGGTCACAGAAAAGCATAGTTACGAGCTGTCCACTGAGTGGGTGCCAGGTCTGTATTGGATCCTGTGATCTTTACAGATCAAGGTCCTGGTCTCACCTTTCCAGGGCTTCCGCTCCATATTCAGCACCATGGCCACCAATCTTCCCCCAGNNNGCCTTGANGTTGCTTTTGTCTTCCCCAGAGAGCACCATGNTTTCTTCCTGAGTCTGTCAGAATCAGAAGTGTGTTGGACCTGCAGCAAGTAGCACTTATATGCCCTCCAAGGGCGTGTCTTCCAGGGACACGCCCTTGGAGCAGCTCTCATTGGCC